>NC_083716.1:3382500-3620000 GCF_028564815.1 Eubalaena glacialis
TTTCTTTCATTGTAAATAGAGTGACTCTTTAAAAAAGAGACTTTTTTTTCTTGACCTGGGGTAGTCAGGACTCCCCAGACATGGGAAGACATGGACTTCCCAGAAGGAGAAGTCTGTTGTAGATGTCCTGGGATTGTTGCTGTTCAGAGCATGCAAATCTATCACTTCTGGGGCCACAGCCTGGTTGCTGAGAGGGTCCCATGGTGGGGTAAGCCCAGAGTGGCCCTGGGTTGTTCACTTCCTTCAGTTATTGTGACTTCATCCTTTTCTGGTTACAGAGAAAATCCCTACTGACATAGCACTTTTAAGGTGATTTTCACCTGCTGCGTACATGGTGTGGATTTGAAGGTTGGTGATTCTGAGAGCAGGACCACCTTATCTCACCAGGGTCACACCATCTCCTGCCAGAGAAGGTGTTTTTCATGTGGTGGGAAGTTTAGCATGATGCTTAGTGAAACTCCATGATAAAAACGTTATTTCCAAACACGTTAGAAACAAAAGTGAGAGTCTTTGGAAAGCAATTCTTTTCTGAATTAAGCTTGAACACCAGATCCAATGCATCCTTTATGTCCTGGGCTTTCACAGTTGTGAGTTTCCATGGCTTCCCCGCGGCTGTGACAACAAATGGAGACCTCCGATAGAAGCTGTGTGGAACAGTGCTAACATCAAATGCACTTAGGCATACACCAATAATGAAATAGTAAGGAAAACAGTTGCTTAAAAATATATCCTTTCTATGAACAACAGCTGTGTAATTTCTTAAAAAAACCCCAAATGCAACGCTTTGCTGATTTTCCAAGGGTAGCATGAAGTGCAGGGTCTTGCACCCCATAAGGGGACATAGAAATGTCAGTGGTGAGCTAGAATTCCTATCATAGCTGGGAGCTGGCACAACATCCAGATGCAGGCCTGGCACACACATGGCTACAGCAGATATACCATGTTTTGATTTTTTTGGACAAATATATTTGGTTTCCTCACTTCTCATGTGCATGACTGAAGGTGACTTGATCTAATTCAATTTTTCTTCTTAGGGATGTGATCAAATGAGGGCTTTGCCTTGGTGAATCCAAGGACAGCTGAAGCACGTTGGTCCATAGTGGGGAGTGACGGGAAGAAGTCCACTGTGGTTCCTCAAGTGTCTCGACATTAAATTTTAAGGGTGAACATGTTCGGCTTCAGTAAGGAATAATTGTAAAGCTCATCACGTGTGGGTGACAAGGGAGAAGGTTCCTCTGAAACATGCAGGTCCCTCATAATCTGTTTCTAATGAAAACTTGGGAAATATTTGTACAGGAAGGAGGAAGAAGGTCTTGAATGAGTGCCAGAAAGAAGCTCTATGAGCCAACAACACTGGGGTGGTTTTCAGAAAGACCTGAAGTGTAACAAAAATGGTCCTGCCCAACAGCATTGTGAAGGGGAAGAGATGGGTGACATCGAAACTGTCTGCACAGCTAAAATGTTTTTTTTTTAAATTTTTAAACAATTTTTATGATGCTGTCTAATTTGGTGATGCAGACTGCATCAGAAAAGGGAAGAGATATGGGGCCATATGTATATGTATAACTGATTCACTTTGTTATAAAGCAGAAACAGACACACCATTGTAAAGCAATTATACTCTAATAAAGATGTTAAAAATATAAAAAAATAAAAAATAAAAATGCAATTCAATCCAAAAAAAAAAAAGAACTTAACCCAGTGGGGAATCTTGCTAGAAAGTCCTGGCTGTGGGTTGCTGGCTCCACGAGGTACCAAGCAGAGCTAATGAGGTGGGATGTGGTCCACAGAATTCCATGGAGTGGACATCACCTAGGCTGGGAGTGGAGATGCCCTCCCTGCAGCCCTGAGCATCTTGCCACTCTCTCTGTGCTGTCATTAGCCTGTGAACAGCTGCTGGCTTCAGCTCTTTGGGGACTGGTCTGAGAGTTGCTGGAACAGACCACGATGATCCCTTTCTGAGCCTTGGCTGCCTGGAATGGTTTGCTCCCAGGCAGTTGTGGAAGACTTTGTGCCTCCCGGACAAAGGATTTCTTAGAGGCTTGACTGTGAGCCAGAAGGTGGAGCATTCACATACTTGAAATAAATGAATTATGGGTTTGGCTCACATCTGTGGTGGAGAATATTTTATTACTAGAGCAGTTCTTATGGAAAATATATGTGTTGGAGGTCCGGTTTGAATTAATCTGCTAATATGTATGTATATTGTATGCGTATGTTTTTCCTTTTAGAAATATGGATTGCTGGGGATTGGTAAAAATTTAATATTTTAGTTCTTTGTATCATAAAATTAGTATACTTTGTTGTAATTAGTGTTTTATTGAAGTCTGTGAAAACCATAAATTATTGAGACTTAAAAACAACTGTAGTGTCATGTTTGAAACTAAGCACTGAATTTATATGCATTGGTGTTGCAAACCAACTAGCTTCTAAGTGATGGCATCCTTAGTTTTTCATTTATTTTATTTTATTTTATTTTTGGCCATGCCACGCAGAGCTTGCGGGATCTTAGTTCCCAGACCAGGGATCAAACCTGGGCCCTCGGCAGTGAAAGCGCGGAGTCCTAACCTCTGGTCTGCCAGGGAATTCCCTATCTTTTCATTTAAATATAAATTGTGAATACTGCCATTTTAGGAAACAAAGTCACTAGTATTTAAATCATTGAATAGTTTTTTGAGGGAGATAAAGTTAAAATGAAGTATTCCACATGAAAGTGTTTGAAAGAAGCAGAAAACTTAGGAAAAGAAATGAGAAAAAGGGATGATGCCAAATAAATCCTGTTGATCAAAGGAAAAAAAATCATAAACCAGCAAAATTCTTGGTTTTAACTAGAATGACATAAAAATACCTAAGAAAGATAATGAAATTCTTTCCTAATCATTAGATATTCTTTGTCCGCATATCACTTAATGAATAAACAGTATTTCAGTGAATGAACATGTATAGTTCTTTAGTCTGCCCCATACTGTTGGGCATTTAGACTCCTTCCAATTTTTGTCTATCATAAAATAATGCTGCAACGAACATCTGTGTAGTTATTTTTTGCACATAGTTATTTCCTTAAGACAATTTCCTACAAGTAAAACTACTGGCTAAAGAGGATAAATGTTTTCAGGTCTTTTGGTGTATTTTATCAAATTGCTTGTCATTTTGTATCTGTTGACATGCCTCATAAGAGGTGAGGAAGTTAACTCTAACTTTTGTCCCCCCCCTTCACCTACTTTCTGTTGTTTTATATTATGAGATTTTAGAACTAGTTTATTATTAAATTATTCTTGTTTTTGAATCTTCAAAACTGCATTTTTTTTTGTAAATATACCTTTACTTCTGTGATGATTTGGTTTCAGTGTTTATCCCAGTAGTACCTTTCTAACATAATTCTAAAACTCTTTAGTTCTGTATTTTGATTCATCTTCTAGTCTGCTGGAGAATGTCTTTGAATACATTTTTCTCTAGGTTTTGTAAGTAATGCACTTTCTAATTGCTTGTACATTTGAGAAATTTTCTCTATTGCTTTTATCCAGGTTTTTAAGGAAGACGTTTTATTATTGAGTTCTAAGAGGTCTTTATATGTTCTAGATATAAATTCTTTATCAAATTTTTGATTTGCAAATATTTTCTCTCAGTTTTAGTTTGCCTTTTCATTTTGTCAATGGCATCTTTAGAAGAGCAGACATTTTACCTTTTGGTTAAATCTAATTTATTAGCATTTTATTTTATTGTTTGTGAAATTTGTGTCCTATCTATAAAATTTTGCCTTCCCCAAGGTTTGAAGAATTTTGTGGTATGATCCATTTTGAGCTAATTTTGTATATGGCATTAAGTAAGAGCGAGGGTCATTTTTACCCATGTGCATATCCATTTGTTTTGGCACCAATTTTTGAAAAGACTATTCTTTTCTCCATTGAATTGTCTTTTCCTCTTTGTTAAAAATAAATTGGCCATATACGTGTGAGTCTATTTCTGTTCTCTCTATTCTGTTTCATTGCACTGTGTACTTATCCTCATGCCAGAACCCCAGTGACCCCTTTACTGTACGTTTTCAGATAATGTAAGTCCTCTAATTTTTCTTTTTTAAACTTGACTCTTCTCGATCTTTTGAATTTTCATATAAATTTTAGAATCAGATTGTCAATTTATACAAAAAAGACCTCCTGGGATGTTGATTGGTAATACACTGAATTTATAGAGTAAGCTGGAAGGAATTGCATTTTTAATAAAAATGAGACTTCCAATTCATGAACATAGTCGATATCTCTCCATTTATTTGGTATTCTTTAATTCCTTGGTGGCAATATATAGTTTTCATTGAACAGGTCTTGCACATATTTTGTTAAATTCTACCTAAATATTTCATGTTTTTGATGCTATTTTGAATGGTATTTTAAATTGTTCATTGCTACTGTATATAAATACAGTTGATTTTTGTATATTGACCTTGTATCTTGTGACCTTAATGAAATGTTTATTTCCTTAGGATTTTCTACTTCTTCTTTTGCAATGTGTGTGATCTCTCACTCTCACACTCTTTTATCCCACACTATCTCTCACCTTATTGCACTGGGTAGGCTCCCCAGTACGACAGTGTTTACTATAGCCATCCTTACTTTTTCCCCAGTCTTAGAGGGAAAGTCATCAAATCTTTTGTCATTAGGTGTGATGTGAGCTGTAGGGTTTTCATAAATACTCAATATTATCTTTCTGCTGAACAAGATTTTAATTTTGCTAATTTACTATTGCTCAGCCCATTAACCTTTTCTTTAGTGTATAGTGCTTTCTGTGTCTAAGAAATATTTTCCTGCTGTAAAATCATGAAGCTATTCTTCTATGCTGTTTTCTAGAAGGTTTGTTGTTTCGTCTTTCACATTTACATCTAAAAACTACTTGGAAATGATTTGTTTTTTCTGTGTGGTGTGAGATATGAGCTACAGGTCAGGAATTTTTTTTTGGTTTTTCCTACAGATATGCAGGTGACAGAGTGTCATCTACTGAATAGACCGTTCTTCCCACTTTTGGTGTCATCGCTGTCATAAAGCCAGTGACCATAAATGAGTCTATTTCTGCACTCTCTGTTCTGGTCCATTGATCTATTGTCTATCCATGTGCTAATACCACACTGTGTCAAGTAAGGTAGCTTTATAAAAGTCTTCATAGCTGGGAGGCTACACCTGCCAGCTCTGTCTTTCTTCTGCAAGACCGTCTTGACTCTCCTTGGCCTTCTGCCTTTCCATATAAATATTTGAATCAGCTTGTCAGTTTCCACACAAAAAGCGTTATGATTTTGATTGCAAATGCATTGAATATATACATCAATTCAGGGATAATTGATAACTTTATAATACTGAATAGTCAAAATTACAGCTCTCCATTTATATAGGTCTTTTAACATTTCTCTCAATAAAGTTTTGTAAATTTTAGTGCAGAAATCTTGTATGTCTTTTGTTAGATTTACTCCTTAATGTTTTTATATTTTCTGATGCTATTTTAAACAGTATCGTTTAAAAGTTTGTTTTCTAATTATTTTCTTAGTATATTGAAATGCATTTGACTTTTCTTAGTTGAAGCATTTGAAATTGCCAATATTCAACTCTGAAATGGTGACTGCATATGACTCAATCTACTATTTTGGTCTTGCTCAATCCACTATTAATATTAGTATTCTGTTTATAGATTCTTTTTGATTAATTCAGTACAAAACAGGTGATGTGAATTAATAACATTTTAATTTTTTCCTTTCCAATTCTTATATTTAATTTTTTTTCATTACTACTGCTGTGACTGGGACTTCTAGTACAATGCTGAATAGAAGTAGTGATGGTGTCATCTCTTTTATGATTATAGTTGGAAAATTTCCACTATTTCACCATTAAGTATGACATATGTTATGGGGTGTTTTTTGACTCATGAGTAATTATTTTATTCTTCGAGATATAATCCAGTACTATCATTTTTTATTTGTTGCTAAAGCTGTTCAAGTTGAGCCATTGAGAACTTTGTCAGGTTGACACCTGTGCCCTTTCAATATGGCCCATTCCTTACCCCTCCATCCCTTGAGTACTTCCTTTCTGGTATCATATAATGCTTCAGGTTCATCTTGGATTTTCCCTGCCCAAACCCTGGAATCAACTACTTCTCCAAGGAGCCCTGGTTCCCTTTGTTGGAAAATGGTATTTAGAAACCAAGATCTGGTTGCTAGGTGTGCTCACTGCTTCTGGAATGTCACTGCTTAGAGACCATCTTAGTAGATAGAGCTAGGAAATATATGTTTGTATAGTAAACCATGTATATACACATTTACATTTAATTTTGTGTCTATTTATCTGTGGCTTAAAAAGTCCTTAAGTCCATATTGATACCTCTGACTCCAACCCAGCACTGCCACATTCATTCTAGTCCTTGTCCTTATCTTATTTGTCACAATTTTCTTTGATAGTGAGAAACCTGGGTCTCATTATCTATCATTACTTAATTGTTCAACACTGGTATTCACATAGGTAGTTTCAGAAATTCTAACAGTAACCCTGTGAGAAAGTAAGTTATCAACTAGAGTACAGTATTTGTGTTAAGTTCTTTTTAGCTTTAACCTTACAGTATTTGATCAAAGTATTATTTTCCAAAGTTACTTGGGTCAACTCCTTTCTTCCCCCTCCCCTTCAGTGTGTTTGTTTGAGTCTATTGTAATACAGTTAGATTCATTTGTCACCATTGTCTGCATTCTTGCTTTCTAGGACCTCTTCTACAATCTGGTTGATTGTTATTAAAAAATTACCTATATTAAAATTCACTTTGTGTAGTGCAAATTTCTATGGGTTTCAACAAATGCATGGAGTTGTATGTTCACCACCACAGTTGTATCGCCTGTAAAGTTCTGGCTACCCTTTTACAGATAGCTCCTCCCCTCAACTCCAACCCCTGGGGACTACTAAGCAGTTTCTACCTTATACTTTTCTTTTTCTAAATCATCAAATAGATGGAATCATACAATGTATAACCTTTTGGGTCTGGCTTCTTTACTTCATCAAATGCATTTGTTTCATCCCTGTTGTTAAGTGAACCAATAATTCATTCCTTTTTATCGCTTAGTAGTATTCCATTGCATGGATATATCACAACTTGTTTATCTATTTACTGGTTGCAGGGCAAAGCAAGGTTACTTTTGGCTGATACATATAAAGCATCAGTAAACATTCATATATAGGGCTTTGAGTGAAATAAATTTTCAGTTCTCTTAAGTAGATACCTAGGAGTGAGATTGCTTAGGTTATATGGTAGGTATACATTTCACTTTATAAGAAACTTCCAAACTGTTTTCCACATGGGTATACCATTTTGCATTCCCACCAACAATGTATAAAAATTCCATTTGCTTTGCATTCTTGTCAACACTTGTCATTGCCAGTTGTTTTTTTGTTTTTTTTTTTAGGTATTCTGATATCTCATTGTGGTTTGAATTTGTGTTTCCCTGTTGACTAATGATGTTGAACATCTTATTAGATGCTTTTTAAAATTTTCTAACCTTATATCTTTTTTGGTGAAGTATATAGATCTTTGGCTTATTTTTAAACTGAGTTGTTTGTTTTCTTACTGTTGAATTTTGAGCGCTCTCAAAATGTTCTAGATACAAGTCCTTTGTCAGATGTGTGATTCACAAATATTTTCTCCTGGTCCATGGCTTTTCTTTTCATTCTCTTAGTAATGTCTCTCACAGCAGGATTTTTTGGAGGTAAATATTGATAATCTAATTCTATTTTTTAAGTGCAGAAATACAGAGTAATGAGAGTAGCCAAAATAATTTTTAAAAAGAAGAACAAAGTTGGAGGACTTGATTTCAAGACTTATTATAGTTAAAACAATGTGGCATCAGCAAAAAGATAGACACAAACAAAATGGAATAGAGAGACTGGAAATAAGGCCACATGAATATAGTCAACTGATTTTTGGCCAAGGTGCAAAAGCAATTCAATAGTGAGCAACCTTTTTTTGAAAATGGCACTGAAAGACATCTACAGATAATCCTGCCAGGATTTTGATTGGCATTGCATTGAACCTACAAGTTAAGTTGGGGAGAACTATATTTGAACATTATTGAGTCTTCCAATCCATGAACATGGCATATCTTTCCATTGACTTGGGTCTTCTTTGATTTTTTTGATTAGTGTTTTGTAGTTTTCAACATACAGAACCTGCAGATATTTTGTTAGATTTATAACTGTTTCATTTGCAATTGTAGAGGGTATTTAAAAAATTTTTTTTAAATAATAATTTTTCCAGTTATTCTTTAATAGCATGTAGAAATACAATTGATTTTTGTATGTCAAATTAATAAGTTGCTGAACTCATCTATTATTTCTAGGAGCTTTTTTGTAGATTCTTTGTGTTTTCTGTTTTGTTTTGTTTTGGTTTTTTACATAGACAGTCATGCCATCTCTGAATATAGACAGTTTTTTCCATTTCATCTGGTCCTTTTATTTCTTTTGCTTGCCTTATTGCACTAAGTTTTCCAGGACAGTGTTGAACAAGAGTGGTGAGAGAGAACATCCTTTTCTTGTTCCCTTGGAAGCATTTCAGTTTTTTACCATGTTCTCTGTAGGGTTTGTTTGTTTGTCTGTTTTTAGATGCTCAGATGCTCTTTATTAGTTTAAGGAAGTTCTCTTTTATAACTAGTTTGCTGAGAGTATTTACCAGGAATATATGTTGCATTTTTTCAAGTGCTTTTTCTGCATCCATTGAGATGACTGTATGCGAATTAATCACATAGTTTGCAGTCTTTTGTCCTGATTAAGCCTTAATCTTAGATGTGCCCCATGTCCGTGGGTCTCAGGAGTGTGGCTTTCTTGATTCTCCTCCCTCTCTGCTGTAATTGTGGCCACACTGTGTGATCCTGTCCCTCCCTCAGGAGTGGGTTTTTTTCCTCATTTCTTTCCCTAACTGCAGATTTTTCACCAATGTCCCCAGGGCAGCTTATGCCCCTCCCCAAAAGAATTAAAACTGTTCCTAGTGGAAAAAGAAGAGAAAGATCCTGGAGGAGTTTCTTGTTCCTTTGCATTTCTGCTGTGCTCTTGCCCCAGGTTTGCACCCAGTAGGCATTTTAAAGAGCTTGTTGAGTTCTTTATGTGTGAAGAAAGAGCCTATGAGAAGCTGTGTACACCCTGACACACCATGCAGCCCCCCAGAACTGTCACACTCTTCCACCAGTCTGTGCAAAGACCTTCACCAATCTGTCCCCACAGTGTGGTGGCCCAGGGGGCGGGGTCAGGCTGGCACCTCTTCGCTCCCTGCAGACACTATGCCACCTTAGGTTTTAGCCCGGTACTTGCTCTGTGACCTCTGCTCTCTGATGGGTTCAAAAAACTTGTGGATTTGAAGTTAGTCTGTCTCTTTTTTGTTGAAAGGGTGAGAACAACGTTCCTTCCAGCTCTCTCCAACTCAGGGCAGAAGCTGCAGGTCTCTTTGATTAGAGGGTTTTTTTTTTTTTAAATTATGAATTCATGTAAAATTTTGTCAAATACTTTTTCTGCATCTCTTGAAATAATCATATTCTTTTCTTTATTTTGTTTACGTGATGAATAGCACACACAGACACACATAGAAGTATTGTGTGTTTTTTACCACATAAAGTAAAGGAGAAAATAACATGAGATATATATGTATATATGTATGTATATATAACATATTTATCTAAAATTTTGGAACAATTTTGAAACAGTAACAAACACAGAAAACTTGGAATTAGAGTACAAAGAACTTGCTTTTTCTAAGCCATTTGAGAGTAAGTTGCCGACATGTTCCTCCATCATTCATATTTTTAGGGTATATTTCTTTTTTTTTTAAACATCTTTATTGGAGTATAATTGCTTTACAATGGTGTGTTAGTTTCTGCTTTATAATTTAGGGTATATTTCTATAACAAGGACATTCTTCTATGTAACCATCTAAATCAAGATACCTGCATTGATACATGATACCATCTAATCCTCAAATCCTATTCAAGGTTTCCCAGTTGTTTCAGCAATACCTTTGTAGCAAAGATTCCTTTCAGAATCACATGCTGCGTTTACTTGCCTGTCTCTTTATCTCCTTTGGTCTAGAACAGTCCCTGGCCTTTCCTGGACTACATGACTTTGATACTTCTGAAGAGTACAGGCCATTTGTTTTGTGGAGTGTCCTCCAATCTGAATTTGTCTGTTTTCTTACAATTAGATTGAGGTTCTGTCCTTCACACGAGTACTGCTGCGATCTTGTGTTCCATCAGGCAACACATAATTCCAATTTGTTTCGTAATTAATGATGTTTACTCTGACTGCTTGATTAAGATGGTGTCTGCCAGGTTTCTCCACTGTAAACTTACTAACTTCTCCTTTGTAATTAACAAGCATTTTTGTGGGGAGGTACTTTGGAACTATGTATATCTTGTTCTTCATCGAGTTTTACATGAATTCCTTAATTAGTTTCTGAAAGGACTCATGGTTTTCTACTACTCTCAATGGACCATAATCTGTTATCATCATTATTCACCTCAGTGCTCAAATTGTACCCGGTCTACCCAGTGAGAGCTCATTTACTCTGGCTTGGGTGTCCGTTGGCATGCCCCACTCTTCTCTGAGCACTTTCTTGCCTTCTGGCGTAGTGGTTTCAGGCTCGCTGTGTGCTTTTCCTGCTCAAGACCTGGAATAAGCCGTTTCTCCAGGGACTTCTGGTTTCTCTTAGTGGCAAGTGGTATTTAGAAGCGAAGGTCTGTGGCTTGGTGTGCTTACTGCTGTTGGTGTGTTGCCACTCCCAGGTCCTCTCAAGCAGAGCTAGGTGACAAATGTATATTGCAGATACATATGTATATGTATGCGTGGGTGTGTGATGTGTGTGTATACACACACAAGTATATGTAGATACATTCATTTGCATTTATATTTATTTTAATCCATCTACCTATCCATCTATCATTTATCATCTATATATCTAATATCTATGGAGAGCCACTGGTTCACACTGATACATCCCATTCCAATCCAACATCGCAGTGTTTTGTTTTCTCCACTTCCATATTTGTAACTCTCTTCTCCAACCCTGTGAGAACCCTTGTTTTTGTTACCCTTAATAGGATTCTTCATTTGGTCAATAGGATATAATTGATCTCCCATCTCTGTCACCACTCCCTCCCTTGCATGGATGCACCCCTTGCCCTTGCCTACACTCCAGGCTGGCCCTCTGTGCAGATCCTCCTCTGACAACCCTGTCTAGCCCACTGCAGGACCCCCTGGCTTCCACCATAGATGCCCTCCCTGCTCTGCCTAATACCTGTAAGACAGAATGGGTCAGGAAGGGAGAGGGCAAGCAGAAGCAGAAACATAGCTATTGATTTTAAATCCATGCATTCCTCGAATAAGCCCAAGTTAGACTTCATACATTTTCCTTTTGGCATTTTACTGGATTATTTGTGCTAATATTTTGTTTAGTATTTTTGTGTCTATGTTCATGGGAACAGTTGGCCAGTAGTTTTTGTTTCTTATAATGTCTTTGTCAGGTTTTGGTATCAAGGTCAAAGTGGTCTTATAGGATGAGTTGGGAAGTGTTTCATCTTTTCTAGCCTCTGGGAAAACGTCTCTAAGATTGGTGCCATTATACTCCAAAATATTAAGAAGAATTCATTCATGAAACCATCTGGGCCTGGAGATTTTTTTGGGGGGGATTTAAATTAAAAATTAAAAATGGTTAAATAAATGTAGGACTATTCACATTTCTGTTTCTTTTTTAAAAATCAGTTTTCTAAATTGTGTTTTTTAAAGGAATTTTTCTATTTCATAATTTCCAAATTGATCTCCATAAAATTATTTATAATATCCTCTCATTCTCTTTTTAACATCTGTAGACTGGGTGGTGATGTTCCATTTTTAATTCTTCATTTTGAAAATTGGGCTTCCCTCTCTCTCTCTCTCTCTCTCTCTTTTTTTTTTTTCCTAAAGCAATTCTTTTAAAGAGTTTCAGTGTACTTAGATTTTAAAAGAACCATTTTGGCTTTGATTTTTCTCTCCTGTCCATTTGTTTTACATTTTATTTTATTGAAGTATAGTGGGTTTACAATACTATATTAGTTTCAGGTGTACAGCATAGTGATTCAGTATTTTTTATAGATTATACTCCATTAAAAGTTATTTCAAAATAATGGCCATAATTCCCTGTGCTGTATAATATATCCTTTTACTTATCCATTTCATACATAGTAGTTTGTATCTCTTAATTCCCTACCTGTATCTCGTTCCTCCCCATTTCTCTCTCCCCACTGGTAAACGCTAGTTTGTTTTTCCCCAGTGGTAACTGTGAGTCTGTTTCTGTTTTGTTATATACATTTGTTTGTTTTATTTTTTAGATTCCACATATAAGTGATATCATACAGTTTTTGTCTTTCTCTCTCTCTGACTTACTTCACTAAGTATAATTCTGTCTAGGTCCATCCATGTTGTTGCAAATGGCAGAATTTCATTCTTTTTTATGCCTGAGTAATATTCCACTATATATTTATATAGTGGAAAATATATATATGACATATTCCTTATCCATTCATCTGTTTGCTGGACACTTGGGTTGTTTCCGTATCTTGGCTATTGTAAATAAAACTGCTATGAACATTGGGATGCATGTATCTTTTTGAATTAGTGTTTTCATTTTTGGGGGGTACATACCCAGGAATGGAATGGCAGGATCATATGGTAGTTCCATTTTTAGTTTTCTGAGGAAACTTCATACTGTTTTTCATAGTGATTCCATCAATTTACATACCCACCAACAATGCACAAGAGTTCCCTTTCCTTCACATCTACTCCAGCATTTGCCATTTGCAGACTTTTTGATGATAGTCATTCTGATAGGTATGAGGTGATATCTCATTGTTGTTTTGATTTACATATCTCTAATAATAAGCAATGTTGAGCATCTTTTCACATGCCTGTTAGCCATTGGTGTATCTTGTTTGGAAAAATGTCTATTCAGGTCTTCTGCCCATTTTTTCAGATCGGGTTGTTTGTTTTTGTGATATTGAGTTGTATGAGCTGTTTATCTATTTTTGGATATTAACCCCTTATCTTTCATATCACTTGCAGATATCTTCTCCCATTCAGTAAGCTGGGATGTGTGCTGAGGCTGGCACAGGAAGCCTCTCTCTGCCCTGCCGTGGGGGCACGTGAGCATGCTGGCTCCTCACAGGTGGAGTTCAGGCTGCCCACGGCCCTCCTGTTAGTCTCAGTCATCCTCCAAACTGTCCACGGGGGCTCGTCTCTCCCTTCTAGGACTCCAGAACAGGGATGCCCAGTCTGTGTCTGTCACCGCTCACTCAGTTCTCTGCCTGTGTAATTCCCCTCTTCCTCTAATCCCCTCCCAGGGGCACAGGTCCCGACCTGGTCACTTTTCTTCCCTTCCTACCAGATTACCTGTGGATCTTTCTTACAGCCTTGATTGTACAGGAGTCTTTCTGCCAGTTTCCAGTGAGAATTGTTCCACATGTAGATGTTTTTTTTTTTTTTAATTTTATTTATGGCTGTGTTGGGTCTTCGTTTCTGTGCGAGGGCTTTCTCTAGTTGCGGCAAGTGGGGGCCAGTCTTCATTGCGGTGCGCGAGCCTCTCACTATCGCGGCCTCTCTAGTTGGGGAGCACAGGCTCCAGACATGCAGGCTTAGTAATTGTGGCTCACGGGCTTAGTTGCTCCGCGGCATGTGGGATCTTCCCAGACCAGGGCTCGAACCCGTGTCCCCTGCATTGGCAGGCAAATTCTCAACCACTGCGCCACCAGGGAAGCCCTGTAGATGTATTTTTAATGTGTTTGTGGGGTGAGGTGAGTTCCACATCCCCCTACTCCACCATCTTGATTGATGTATCCATTTGTTTTACATTTTAAAGCATTTTTCTTAATTTCTTTTATTTTACTTGGGTTTAATTTACTCTTCTTTTTCTAACTTTCTAAACTAGGTAATTCAGTCTTGGATTTTAAGCCTTTTTTATTTCCTTATATAAGCATTTAAGGCTATTAATTTCCTTCTAAGCATGCCTTTAGCTGCATCCCATAAATTGTGTTTTATTGCATTGTTGTTATCCTTTAATAAAAATATTTTATAATTTCCATTATAATTTGTTTTTTGATCCATTGGTTATTTAGAAGTGTATTGCTGAATTTCCAAATACTTGAGGACTTTTTTGGTTATATTTTTGTTATTTATTTCTAGTTTACTTTTTTCTATAGTCAGAGAAATCTTTCAGAGTATGATAGTCAGAGTATGAAATCATTCATACTCTAAATGATTTCAATCCTTGTAACTTCGTTGAGATTTGCTTTATTTTCCAGGATATGACCAATCACTGTGTTGCTTATATTTGACTATTTTGGAATTTTAGTTGTGAATGTTGGCTCTTTATTCTCTTGTCTTTATAACTATAGTTTTCTCTGTCATCCTTTTGTCTGTCTTCATCCTTTTCCTCTATTTCTTGTGGAGCTTCTCCAATTTATCCTCCATGATATTTTTCAAATTTTATGCACATTCCGTGTGATTTTTACAGCCTCTAAAGCACCTTTAAATTGAGCTGTTGAATTTTTATTTTTTATTATTTTATTCTCGTATCTAGCTCCTTTTTCATTTGCCCATGCTTCCCCCTTTCCTAGCCTGTTGTCTTATCTTGTATATGCCTGTGAAGAATATGAGTGATTTTGTTCTAGTTTTCCTAAGTTTTCACATACCCTGTTCTGCACTCAGTCGAAGAAATAGCAATCATTTTGTGGTTTATAGACATTTAAAAAATAGAATACATATGAAAGTGCTATAGACGGTAAAGCACCGTTCGTTTTAATGCGATGTTATTAGTCATAATGGTGCTCTGCTGCAAATACTAATCCTTGAACATCTGCAGAATCATGGGAAACTAGCAAAGACTCTAAAACTACAGTTGATATATTGCTTAAAATTTTCTCAGAGGCACAAGTATGTCTTACAATAGTACAGATTTTTATACATATTTGGTATTTCAAGAGCGAAACAGAGGGGACTTGAAAACTTCAGGATTAAAAATCTAGGTCTTGCTTCCCGGAGTTTAGCGAAGTGGAGTGCTAGGTCACTGGGTAAAGCAGAGGTCTGCACTCCCTCTGAAGGGAGCCTCACTTCTTCCTTTTGTTATTGTCTTTTCGTGGAAAAGTGACTGACAATTGCACAGTTAATTAACACGGGCCAGCAAGATTTCATCATTTTCTGATGTAAATGCACACTTACGCTCTTAGACTGGCTGGTATATCAGGAATGCTTACACCTAGAGATAAATGAGTGATTTAAGCAAGAAAGGCATTGATCTCACAGCTATGAGGTGTTGAAGTAGGAGCTCTACCTTTGCTGGTTTAGCCCGGTGCCATCAGGAAATCCTAATCGTTCTTTCTTTTTGCCCCACACTCTCAGTGCCCTCCTTACTTAGTGACCTGGGGTTGTTGAGCGGCTGTCAGAGGTTCTGGAATCACTTTTGCTTCCAAGGTGGGAAGAACTGGGGTGGGGCTATCCCAGCAACTACCTGCTTTTCTTATCTGAAGACAAAATCTTTCTCGGTGCCCCTCTCCCTGTCCCTGGCAGCAGACTTCCTCTACAACTCCTGGCCCATGGGTCTCGAAGACCCCTGCCTGGTTGCAAGGGGAGGCTAGGTGTTGGTTGATAGCTGTTCGTTAGGGAACACCACTAGTGGTGGTAAGTTCCTGCTTTCCACGCCTGGTTGGGACACTCGCTTGTTTGGGTGATTAGTAGGACACATCTAGTTCACTGTGTTGTCGAGTGAAAAGTCGAAGATCTGACCTCCAAGGGAAAACTGCCTTCTTGGAAAGGCGTGCACGGCTGTGCATACAGTGGATATTCTGCTGCAGATGATGGGCGTGGACCCTGCCCTCCGTGCCTGCTTCACAGCCTGCGGCTCTGCACCCTCCCTGACAGCTCCCAAGAGGTGGTGCTGGCGAGGCTCTGTGCTCTTCACCATTGCTCCACGCTGCCTCGAAGGTGAAGCGGAGAGGTGGGGGAAGAAAGACCTGGGGCTGTGCCGCCTGCAGCCCCTAACTTCACATGAGAGATGGTGCCCCTCCAGGATCTGAGCAGGAATCGAAGGTCCTGGGCTCTCATGATTTCAACCCTGGCTGGACATTTCAGGAGACCCTTTCAACTTACAGCAATGAAAATTTTTGATTGTTTTCCTCTTATTTCAATCAGTTACATAAAACTCTCCCTTTTAACTGTATTTTCTCCCCAGATGTTCTCATAAAAACTAATGGCATGTCCATTGTCCTGATTACAAAGAAAATTAGGTTGTAAATAAATAAATAAGAGCCCTTGTCATATTGTGTGCAATTGTCTGATGACCCTTTTCATTATATGATCTAAAACTCTCCTTTCTAAGACTTCTGTTTTATGTTTTCTCAATTACTTTCTATTTAAATAAAATCATGTGAATTATCAAGGTCACAAGCAAGGGTAGGTGTTAAATAAATAAAGGAGAATCCTTGTCACATCCTGAGCAGTTGTCTGGTTGTCTCCCTCCCTCTGTCTGGGGAGAAGGACAGAGCTGGAGAGCTGCCATTTCTTATGTATGTCTGGGTCCCCAACATGGAACCTGAGCCTCACACAGTAAATATGTCCAGGCAGTTCTGTGGCGAGGACGTTTGATCAGGCTTTGCAATACCTCGGGCATTGCATTGTTCCCGCATCCATCCCAGCTTCCCAGAAGGAGGGAGGGTTGGAAAGGAACATGACTGGCCAATTTGCCTTCTTTGCTTAAACAAGAAACAACATGAAGACAAACTTTCTTCGTGCTTGGAGTGAAATGCTTGGGCTCAGCTTGGTGCTTCACTGGATGTTCTCAAACAGGGCCCTACGGCATTTTTGAGTTTGGGAATTAGCAGGAGAAATTGGATAAAGAAGGATTGGGCTGCGCCTTTTACTTCCAAAAACACCCAGTAAAATCAATGGCATTGTCACTAAGAAAGATTCTGGAAGAAGGGCTCCTTTTGAGGATGTAGTTCCCAACTGTCCACTTACAGTCATGGCTGAGTGCTACACTTGAAGCTTTATTGCTTGGCCAGTGACCAGTGATTGTTATGATATATAAAGGGAAGAGTGAAATGTGATGTCTCACAGAATGAATGGACTGTGAGGCCCCAGGCTAGCCCTGGTTAAGATGGGAGCCCTTTGGCTTTCTCAGGCTCACCCCCTGGTTGCCTGTTTGGACTTCTTTCTCTCTAGTGCCTTTCTCTCAACGTGTTGTTCAAATGGAGATTTAACCGATTAATTCCCTTAAACACTTACATGCTTTAAAATATAGCATTTTTTCCAGTGTTATTTATTTTAATGGAGGATAGAAAGTTCTCACATTTCTTAACATTCAAAGGAGTGACTATCAAATGGTGGAATCTCAGGTGGATGGACTAGAGATTTGGGGGTCATTATTCAATTCCAAACACAAAGCTGTCTAATTCAATCAGGAACCTTCCTTGGGGAAAAAAAAAAAGCTCATGCCACTTTAGGAATGTGCTTTAGGAACGACTTACATGTGATTTGCTTATTCATTCATGTTTCTACATGAAACATGGATGTGCTTATCATGTAAATGGTTCGAGTTCCTCCTACAGGAGTTGCCACCAGGGCCCTGGGCTTCTGCAGTGTTGGCAACAGTGGGAATGTCATTTCTGGTGGTGGTTTTAGCTTATGTGTGGAATAGGAGTGGAACTCTCTTTGTCAGAAAATAAGACATCTCACTTCTATGTATGTGATATATATTTCAGTCCAACTAGATCCCACAAAGGGAAGGAATCACACTTTTCTTTTCTTCTGGGTATTCCTCAGGGCCAAGTACAGGGCTTGGCTCAGAGAAGATGATAAACCTGTGTACCCCACCCCTAGACATTATAATTAACATTTATTCTCTTGGCATTTCTCTTTTTCCCTTGTCTTTTTTTTTGGCTGCGGGATCTTTATTCCCTGAACCAGGGGAGGAAATCTGTGCCCCCTGCAGTGGAGCGTGGAGTCCTAACCGCTGGACTGCCAGGGACCTCCCTCCCCTCGTCTTTTTATTAAAGGGATGACTCTGGTTGTATTGTCTCCCTTCCTTCCTTCCTTCCTTCCTTCCTTCCACTCACTCATTCATTCACTTCTTTAATGTATTTGTTACCACATGATCCTGGGGCCAGTTCCCAGGTTTACTTCCTACTAATTGTGTGCTCGTTGGTAAAATAGCTGATAAGAATAGTGGCTACTTTTTAAGCGATAATTATGTACAAGACAGTGAGGTAAATGCTAAGCTTGGTTTTTCGATCTTTCAGGCTGTGAGGATAAAATAAAGTGAGATACATAACGTGCTCAGCACAGAGCTTAGAACACAGGGAGTGTTTAATAAAAAAGCAGTTATCAACTTTCACCAAAATCTGAGGGTCTGCTCTGTGCCCGGTACTGTACCCGTATCGCCACCAGGCAGAACTGTCAGTGGGTGTTTTTGATTGAGTTGGCCTGGATCTGGTTCACGGGACCGGGAGAATTAATCCATTGCTATCAGGGTACTACCGAAATCTTCTTCAGAAATGTGTTAAGAAGCTTCTTAGCACCAGGTAATTTCCCCAAGTTGTTGCCAGGGAGTTATAATTGTTCCCCTCTCTTTTTGAAATGAGAAATATACCTGAACTTAATATTCGGCTGTGACCATGGGAGGGATTTCCAAGGTGTAGAGAAATTGGTCTGTCTATAACACGATACTTTTGCCTCCTTAGGTAGGTTTATTCCTAGGTATTTTTTACTTTTAGTATTAGATATTTGTATCTTTATTATTTAACATCTTTATTGGAGTATAATTGCTTTACAATGGTGTGTCAGTTTCTGCTGTATAACAAAGTGAATCAGCTCTACATATTCATATAGCCCCATATCCCCTCCCTCTTGTGTCTCCCTCCCACCCTCCCTATCCCACCCCTCTAGGTGGTCACAAAGCACCGAGCTGATCTCCCTGTGCTACGTGGCTGCTTCCCACTAGCTATCTATTTTACATTTGGTAGTGTATATGTGTCCATGTCACTCTCTCACTTCATCCCAGCTTACCCTTCCCCATCCCCGTGTCCTCAAGTCCATTCTCTACGTCTGCGTCTTTATTCCTGTGCTGCCCCTAGGTTCTTTAGAACCACTTTTTTTTCTTTTTTAGATTCCACATACATGTGTTAGCATACGATATTTGTTTTTCTCTTTCTGACTTACTTCACTCTGTATGACAGCCTCTAGGTCCATCCACCTCATTACAAATAACTCAATTTCATTTCTTTTTATGGCTGAGTAATATTCCATTGTATATATGTGCCACATCTTCTTTATCCATTCATTGGTCAATGGACACTTAGGTTGCTTCCATGTCCTAGCTATTGTAAATAGAGCTGCAATGAACATTGTGGTACATGACTCTTTTTGAATTATGGTTTTCTCAGGGTATATGCTCCGTAGTGGGATTGCTAGGTCGTATGGTAGTTCTATTTTTAGTTTTTTAAGGAACCTCCATACTGTTCTCCATAGTGGCTGTATGCACACCGGTCAGAATGACCATCATCAAAAAATCTACAAACAATAAATGCTGGAGAGGATGTGGAGAAAACGGAACCCTCCTGCACTGTTGGTGGGAATGTAAATTGATACAGCCACTATGGAGGACAGTATGGAGGTTCCTTAAAAAACTAAAAATAGAACTACCATACGACCCAGCAATCCCACTACTGGGCATATACCTGAGAAAACCATAATTCAAAAAGAGTCATGTACCACAATGTTCACTGCAGCTCTATTTACAATAGCCAGGACATGGAAGCAACCTAAATGTCCACGGAGAGAAGAATGGATAAAGAAGATGTGGCACATATATAATGGAATATTACTCAGCCATAAAAAGGAATGAAATTGAGTTATTTGTAATGAGGTGGATGGACCTAGAGTCTGTCATACAGAGGGAAGTAAGTCAGAAAGAGAAAAACAAATACCGGATGCTAACGCACATATATGGAATCTAAAAAGACGGTGCTGATGAACCTAGTGGCAGGATAGGAATAAAGACACAGACGTAGAGAACGGACTTGAGGACACAGCGGGGATGGGGAAGCTGGGACGAAGTGAGAGAGTGGCATGGACATATATACACTACCAAATGTAAAATGGATGGCTAGTGGGAATCTGCTGCATAGCACAGGGAGATCAGCTCAGTGCTTTGTGACGACATAGAGGGGTGGGATAGAGAGAGTGGGAGAGAGGCTCAAGAGGGAAGGGATACGGGAATATATGTATACATATAGCTGATTCACTTTGTTGTACTGCAGAAACTAACACAACATTGTAAAGCAATTATACTCCAATAAAGATACATAAAGATAAGAAACTACAAAAAAAAAAACACCCCAAAATGATACTTTCTTAATTTTATATGAGATGAAAGAAACATTTGAAATCCCTGAATAAGTGCCATTTTGAGACAGTTGAAGGCAAATACCCATACTTAATTCTCACGTTTAAGGTTTTTCTGATGGTAATCCTGGTTTTTCTAAATGCTTGTTACTAATGATTTCTTGTGTGAAATCAGAGTTGGACCTTTCTCTGATCCTGTTTCAAAATCACAACAAAAAATAAGTAAATAGGACAGAAAATTCTAAGATGTCTGTGAAATAAAGGGCGACTAGCTCAGGGATGCCCAGAATTTTTTTTTTTTTAATCATCGTCATTATCTTCAAAACACCTGATTGCTTTGATCTTTAGATTCCAAAAGGTCTGGCATGCTTCTGAGTCATGTGGCTGTATCGTGATCCTTCTGTAGACTCATGCGGTCTTAAGTGTGATATATGTCAATCATCCATCCATGATTTAACTCTGCAGCAACAGTTCTGCCAAGTGCCTCATAGCAGCAGAATGATTACGAACATGGCCACTGGAGCTGGACCGTCCAGGTGGCTTGCTAGCTGGGTGCCTTTAGGAAGTTTGCATGATCTCTATGTGTTTAATTTTTCTCATCTGTAAAATGGGGTCATAAAAGTCCTCACCTCATATGGCTTTATAAAAATTAAATACATTAATGTTTGTAAAGAACTGAGGACAATGCTTGAGAAACACCATGTGCTGTGTCCAGCCTTCATCTGAACATCTCCATCTGCAAGCTCCTGCTCTCTTGAAAGGAAATCTTGGGTGCTAGAAATTTCTCTTTGGTACTCAACAGAAGGGTCTTTGCTTTTATTTCTCCTCGTTTGCCCTGGTTCTACTCTATGGGGCTACAGATCAAATTTAGTTGATCTTCTCCATGCCAACCTTTTGTTCATATAAAGATGAAACAAGTATGAAGATAGGAAGCTTCTCTTTAAGCACATGGATCACATTCTCAGGTGCCTTCCGTTTGTGCCCGTCTTAATGGGTGGTGCTGGTTGCAACGTGGTCCTGGAGATGCAATCTGATGGGGATAGCACAGAGCGGTGCCATCCCCACCCTCATCCTGCCCTCTGGCTTTCTTTAGGGTAGCTTTACAGCACATTAGCTTTGCAGCACTACAGTTTTTTTTTTTTTCCTCCACCAGACTTTCCGTTTATTCATTTTATCATAGGTCTCATGGGGTGCTCTTTTTCTAGAATGAGAAGCACTGTGAACAGTTAGAACAAAGCAAATATTTCACCATCGTATATTTTAAAGATTATTTTTACCATCATCATCTGTGAGATGATTTCCTGAATCCCTGAGAGTCATCACCAAATTTTCCTTTTGTCCTCCATTTTCCAATCTCAAACATTACACACTGATAAAAACATCAAAATTTAAAAAAATTGAACTATAGTTTATTTACAATATCGTGCTGGTTTTAGGTGTACAGCAGAGTGATTCAGTTATATATATATGTATGTATTCTTTTTCAGATTCTTTTCCATTATATGTATTATAAGATATTGAATATAGTTCCCTGCATTGTACAGTAGGTCCTTGTTGGTTATCTATTTTATATATAATAGTTTGTATCTGTTAATCCCATACTCCTAATTTATCCCTTCCCCCCTTCCCTTTTGATAACCATAAATGTGTTTTCTATGTCAAAAAAAAGAAGAATTATGAGACAATAGTTTAAATTGCATGAGTTCACTTCTCTTAAATTCTTTACCGGTTATCTACCTATACATATATTTATAATTACGTATGTATATATACAATTAATTACATTTATTAGTTATCTACTTATTTTATAATTCTATGTTTACAACTATCACTGAAATAAAGCACAAATTACATTACTTACTTTGAGTTAAGGTTCAGTTCAGCTTGTCTGTCCTAAATAGATTTGCAAAGTTGTGGATTATAAGGAGTTAAGACCCTGAGCTGAAAAGAATTTGCTTAAGGACGGGGACCGGGCGATGTGGTCTATCCACCTCGTCGTCAAGGCCTGCCCGCCCTGGCTTTCTAGAATGTCGTGGATCCATTCCTCCTGTTCCGTGTTACTGCTTTCATCCTAGTTAGGGTCCTCATTCCTTCCTTCCTAATAACTGTCAGCTCACATGCCACCTCTTTCATGCAACTGTCCCTTGTGGTCCAGATGGGATTAATCTCTCTTGGCTTTTTGTATTTCTTTAGTATTTTGTTTCTCTATTGTATTAGATTTCTTTTTCTGCTTTGTTATAGTTATTACCATCTGTTCACCCCAGTTGGGTGGTAAGATCCTTGGAGATGGGAACAAAGTCCCCTTGTTCTGTCTGTGTCCCCTCCCGGCTCCTGGCACAATGACTGCTCAGTGAGGGAACAGTTGAAGGGACTCCAGGCGGCCCCAGGTCCAGCCCTGCCTTTGGGTATCAGGGGTGCGATTCATAGATGAGCCACCTGAGCCGCTCTGAGAAGCTGAGTGACCTGCCCGTCGCAGGGTTAACAAGCAGGACTGTGGGCAAGTTTAGAGTAACCTCATTTATCTTCTATTTGCACATTTTAAGCTAATTTTCAATTATCAAGTCTCTGTGGCTCCCAGATGTTAGAGCTGCCACCATGTAGACCTACTGCTTGTGCATCTGGTAAAAAAAAATGATGTGTACTTGGTGTTGGACTTCTCATCTATAATAACTCACTGGGACACAACAGCATAATCACCGTGGACCCAACGTGAATGACAGCAGCATTGGGAATGTTGTCGCCAGTGGTGGGTGAAGATACCTGTGGTCTTGCTGATTATTAACTTGTGTTTGACACACTTGAAAAATAAGAGCTCCCAATTTGTACTCCCTTCAACCATCGAGGCTGTAATTTCATCATTTCAGGCCTCTTCTCGGCAAGGATATTCTTGGTATGTCACTCCTAGTCACTCAGACTCTCATTAGCGCATGATTGCCATCAGGCCTTCTGGGAGGACCCATTGCCTTGTCTGCCACGCTCTTTTCTTTCTTCTGATGGCTTTGATCATGGCACGTGTCACCTGTCCAGGAATGTGCAGACATTCTGATAGTTCAGACCATATCATGTACTGCTGGGCAAGGGCCATGTAGACCCCAAAGGCCCAGCTGTGTGCGTAGCTCTCTTTTCTGTGACGAGCTTTCTGGGATGAGTGGTAGATCTGGAAATTGCAGTAATGACTCATCTTGGTGAAGTCCGTTTTGGCTCCAGCCCTCTTTGCTTTGGCCATGTTATCTGTAGCATTAGAACTCCCACTAAAGGAGCAGAATTATCTACATTTCCATTTGACATTTTCCTTTACAATTGTTTTGACATCTCCATTTATAAATTTCTTTTCTTGTTAAAGCTAGATTGGAAAAGTGGATTTCTAGACAAGTCTTGCCTGGCTCGAAGCCTGAGGGTGGGTGCTCAGCTCGTTTAATTGGGGAGCATCTAATCCAGTTATCAGCCATCAGTAAGGACAACGCAATGTTTTCTGTATTCCAAAGGGCTCTCTCCCAGGCTCCAGAGTCCTTCTCTGCTGATTTCCCTGGGACACCAGGTTAGGTCATACGCCTGAGTTCCACATGGTCCTAAACTCCCCTCTCCCCTCAAGACTCAGGGAAAACTTCTGTTTGTGTGATGAGCGCTCACTTACAGGGCAGGTCAGAAACACCCACGTGTCTACACGGGGCACAAGGGGGGGGCTCTGTTTACATACCAGGGACAGAAAAAAAATCAATGTACTTCTGTCCAGGTCACAGAGACCTTGATTCCAATGACCAACTAGTAACAACTGTATCGCCTGGTTTAATTTTCTTCCAGTGAATCAATTACATTTAAGACTTGCTAATGTCGCCTGGGCGACTGGTTTACTCTTTGTATTGTGTAGCTTGGAGCCTGTTTTGCTTCACTTTAAGTGTGTTCTCCTCTGTTATGATAGGATAATTGTATTCTCCTAAAAAACTGTTTTTATAAAAATTTACATTACAGGAATAAATATTTCGGCTTACAGTAACAAAATTCTATTTCCTGCAGCAATTTTAACAATAAAATTGATTCTTATTGCTGTAAGTATATTTAGACAAAACAAAGGTAAAAACGGCCTTATTTTTTTCAATCTTAACATGTGAAAGTCTCCCATTTTCCTCTATCAGCTTACAAATTTGCTTGCAGCTAGCACGGTCTGGAGCCATTCCTTAATGATTCTTTAAAGCCCTGAGTTACTCAGAAGAAACAATTGTGTGCTCTTGTGCCTCCAGAGGTTTTTGTTGGCTGCCTGCTGATCGTTTATTTTCAGGTAATAATACGTTATATCCCTAATTATTAATATTGAGTCTGCCTGCTCCCTGACTTCAGACTATACTACAAAGATACAGTAATCGAAACAGCATGGTACTGGCACCAAAACAGACACATAGATCAATGGAACAGAATAGAGAGCCCAGAAATAAACCCACTCACCTATGATTAATTAGTCTAACCAAGGAGGCAAGAATATACAATAGGGAAAAGACAGTCTCTTCAATAAGTGGTGCTGGGAAAACTGGACAGCTACATGTAAAACAATGAGATTAGAACTTTTCCTCACACCATATACAAAAACAAATGGATTAAACAGATGGATTAAAGACTTAAATTTAAGATCTGAAACTGTAAAACTCCTAGAAGAGAACATAGGCAGAACATCTTTGACATAAATTGTAGCAATATTTTATGGATCTGTCTCCAAAATAAGTAAAATAAATAAAAGCAAAAATAAACAAATGAGACATAATTAAATTTGGAAGCTTTTGCACAGCAATGGAAACCATCAACAATAACAAAAAAGACAACCTACTGAATGGGAGAACATACTTGCAAATGATATGACAGATAAGGGGTTAATAACCAAAATATATAAACAGCTGATACAACTCAACATCAAACAAACAAACAAACCAAAAAAAACCCCCAAAAAACAAAACCCTAACAACCCAATCAAAAAAAATGGGCAGAAGACCTGAATAGACATTTTTCCAAACAAGACATACAGATGGCTAACAGGCATGTGAAAAGATGATCAATATTGCTTATTATTAGAGAATGCAAATCAAAATCACAATGAGATATCACCTCACATCTGTCAGAGTGGCTAATCAAAAAGTCTACAAGTATCAAATGTTGGAGAGAATGTGGAGAAAAGGGAAAGGGAACCCTTGCACACTGTTGTTGGAAATGTAAATTGGTGCAGCCACTGTGGAAAACCTCCATACGGAGTTTCCTCAAAAAACTTAAAATAGAACTACCATATGATCCAGCAATCCCACTGCTGGAAATATATCTGAAGAAAATGAAAACACTAATTCAAAAAGATACATTCACCCCAATGTTCATAGCAGCTTTATTTACAATAGCCAAGATATGGAAGCAACCCAAGTGCCCAGCAAAAGATAAATGGATAAAGAAGATGTAGCATATATATATATATATATATATATATATATATATATATATATACACACACACAAACACACATATACACACACACACACACACACACACAGGAATATTGCTCAGCCATAAAAAAGAATGAAATTCTGCTATTTGCAACAATGTGGATGGGTCTAGACAGCATTATGCTTAGTGAAATAAATCAGAGAAAGACAAATACTGTATGTTATCACTTATATATGGAATAAAAAAAAAGAAACGAATGTATAATGAAACAGTAGCAGACTCACAGATATAGGTAACAAACTAGTGGTTACCAGTGGGGAGAGGGAAGGGAGAAGGGGCAAGATAGGGGAAGGGGATGAAGAGATGCAAACTACTATGTATAAAATAGATAAGAAACAAGGATATATTGTACAGCACAGGGAAATATAGCCGTTATTTTGTAATAACTTTAAAGGGAGTATAACTGATAAAAATATTGAATCACTATGCTGTACACCTGAAACTAATATGATATTGTAAAACAACTGTATTTCGATAACATAAAAAAAAATAATATTGAGTCTTCCCCTAACATGTGCAGTTGCTTCAATGGATTCTCTAATTTTCACAATAATTGTGTGTGGTAGGCACTATGATTTTTTCTCATTTGACAGGTGAGGGAATTACTTAGAGTAACTGGTACCCCCAAGGACAGTAGCAAAGCCAGAACTTGAACCCTTTCCCCCAAGTCCCCAGTTACTAGGACACATGACACCAAGACGTGTGCCATGACCCTGACTCTTATCTGCTAATTACAGGGGTGTGCATGTTCGCTCTATGTTGTATATGTATCTCTATATACATAATCATGTGTGGTGTGGTAATCTGGTCCAAGAAATATCTTGCTGGGTGACTTATCAACTGGTTTTAAAAGTTTCAAATGCTTATTAAAATCTCTAACATTATCCCTGGACTATTATAAGATAATTATTTTGAAAGCCAACCTGAATTTTTTTCTAATAGTTTTTAATTTAGTGGAAAATTCCAAATACATGTAAACAGAATAATACAATGGACTTTGACATACCCATCACCCACCTTCAATAATTATGAACCTTCTGCCATTCTTTTTTCACCCATACCTCTATCCACTCCCTAACCTTACTTTATTCTTTTCATTATTTACAGTTCTTCCCCACCCCCAGCTTTAATGAGATATGATTGACATATAACATTGTATAAGTTTAAGGTGTACAATGTGATTATTTGATACATGTACATATTGTGAACTGTTTACTACAATAAGGTTAGTTAACACATCCTTCGTCTCATCTAATTACCATTTTGTGGTTACAGTGAGAACATTTTTGATCTACTCTCACAGCAGCTTTTAAGTACACAATACAGCATTGTTAACTATAGTCACCATGCTGTACACTATCCATCTTATAACTGAGTATTTGTACCCTTTGACCAACATCTCCACAGTTCCTCCCCCCACCCAGCCCCTGGTAACCATCAAATCTACTCTCGGTTTCCACGACTTCATCCTTTTTAGATTCTCTGTGGGAGGATGGAGGCTGGGGTCTCCTACCCCACCATCTTGGTGACCTCCAAATCTTATAGTTCTTTTTTAAGTTGACATTTACACACATTGAAACACACACACAAACACTAACTGTACAATTTTGACAAACGGATGCAGTCATGGAATTCATATCCCTGTCACCATAGAGAACATTTCAGTCCCCTCTCTTCCCAGTCAGTTCCTACTCTGCCACCATCCCACACCCCTGCCCAGAACACCACTCTTTTGACTTTTTCCATCTTATATTAGTTTTGTCTGTTCTAGAACTTCCTGTAAATGAAATTGCATGGTGTGAATTCCTTTGTGTCTGGCTCCTTTCACTCAGTGTTTCATCTGGGAGATTTATCCACATGCAAGAGTCAGTAGCTCCTTTCTGTCTACTGCTGCCTAGTGTCCTATGTCACACATTGTTCATTCATTCTCCCAGTGATAGACAGTTGGGGGTTGAAGCTGCTATGAATATTCTTCTATACTTTTTGGGGACATATATTTTAATTTCTCTTAGACAAATACACAGAGTAAGTTTAACTTCAAATGAAACTGTTAAAACTTTTCCAAAGCGCTTGTAACATTTTATGTTTCATCCAGAGCTACATGAGAGTTCATGTTGCTCCATTTCCTTGCCAACATTTGGTTTTGTCAATCTTATTAATTTTCACCATTCTAGGGTGTATAGTGATATCACATTGTGGTTTTAATTTGCATTTCCTTGATGGCAAGGGATGCTGAGTACTGGTTTGTGTGGTTATTGATCATTAATGCTGCTTCATTTGTGAAATGTCTGTTCAATTATTATTTTGCCCATATTTTAATTTAGTTGGGCTGTTTGTCTTTCTATTATTGAATTGTAGGAGTCATTGTATATTTTGAATATGTCCCTTGTCAGACAAATGTTTTGTAAATATTTGCGGTTTGCTTATTCATTTTAATGGTGTCTTTTGATGAGCATGGGTTTTTAATATAGGTAAGTCTAATTCACCATTTTTTCGTCACGGCTATTGCTTTTTGGGTTCTGTCTAATAAATCTTTGCCTGTAGGTTGCAACAATATTATCTTACATTTTCTTCTAAAAGCTTTATAGATCTGTGATATATAAAGATATATAGATCTATGATTCATTTTGAAATTTTTTTTTGGTATAATGTACAGAAGTATGGGGGTCCAAAATTACTTTTTTCCATGTGGATGTCAGTTGTTCCAGTAAAATTTGCTGAATTCAATTTTCCTTTTGAATTGTTTGGTGTGTTTGTGAAAAGTTTATTGACCATATAAGTGTCAGTCTATTTCTGTATTCTATTCCCTCAATCTGTTTGTCTACTCTTGTGCCAGTACTACACTGTCAGGGCTCCTGAAACTTCACAGTAAATCTAGAACTCAGATAGTGAAGCCCTCAGCTTGGTTTTGCTTTTTCAACATTGTTTTGACTTTTCTAGGCCCTTTGCATTTCCATATAAATTTTAGAATCAGCTTGTCAACTTCTATAAAAAAGACTAGGAGAACATGAATCGGATTGCATTGAATCTATAAATGAATTTGCAGAGAATATATGTCTTAATGATATTGATTCTTCTCATCCATGACCATGATGTATTTTACTAATTATTTGGGTCTTTTAAAAATTCCTCACAGCAGAATTTTGTAGTTTTAAGATGTCTTTTGTTAAACTTACTCCCAAATATTAAATATTTTTGAGGTTATTGTAAATGGAATTATATTTTTAAGTTTCAGTTGCTAATTGTTCCTGCTAAAATGTAGAAATAGTTAATTGATTGAAAAACTTTATGGAGTTGTAAATGACATATATCATACTGCTTATATTGAAATTTGAAAACCTTTGACACATGTATACCGCTGTGAAGCCGGCACCCATCATAATGAAGATAACAAGCACACCCATCACTCCCAAGGGTTTCATTGTGCACATTTGTAACTCTTTCTTCCTCCTTGCTGCTCCTGGACTTACACATCCCTACCCAGTCTCAGGCAACCACTGATCTGCTTTCTGTCACTATACCTTAGTATGCATTTCCTAAAATTTTATATATATGGACTAATAGGTGCCTATACTTGTTTTGTCTGTTCTCTCACAGCATACTTATTTTGAGATTCATCCATATTGTTATGTATAGCAATGGTTTGTTCCTTTAAATTGCTGAGTAGTTCCCCACAGTACAGGTATCCCAGTGTTTCCTTATCTACTCACCTGTTGATAGACATCTGTGTTGTTTCCAATGTTTGGCTTTTACAAATATCACTGTTATAAACCTTTTTTCAGAGATCTTTCTGTGGACATACATTTGCATTTCTTTTGGGTCAACATCTATGAGTGGATTGACTGAGGCATATGGTAGGTGTATGCTTACCTTTTGAAGAAATGACAAACTCTTTTTCCATGCCGTACCATTTGACATTTCCACCAGCTGTGAGAGTCCAATTATTTCCAGAACTTTGCCAACATTTGAATGCTCGGTCGTTTAACCATTCTAGGAGGTGGGTAACAGTATATCACCGTAGTTTTAATTTATGTTTCCCTAATGCCAAACGATGTTGAAATCTTTTAATGTGTTTAATTGCCCTCTCTATATTTTCTTTGGTGAAATGTCTGTTAAACTCTTTTGTCCATTTTTTACTGTATTGTTTGTTTTCTTATGATTGAGTTTTGAGAGTCCTTTATTTATTCTCAATATAGGTCCATCATTAGATATGTGATTTGAAAATGTTTTCTCCCAGCATGTGGCTTGGGTTATCACCATCTTAATGTCGCTCACAGAACAAAATTTTTTAATATTTGAAGTCTGATATATCAATTTTTTTTTCTTCCAGGGATCTTGCTTTTGGTCTTGCATATAAGAAATCTTTACCTAACCCAAGGCCACAAAGATTTTCTTCTATTTTTTTTTCCCAAAGGTTTTATAGTTTTGGGATTTTTTTTAGGTCTATGATCCATTTTGAGTTAATTTTTGTATATAGCGAAAGAGATAGATCGAAGTTTATCTTTTGCATCTGGGTAGCCAATTGTTTCAGCACCATTTTTTGGAAAGACTGTATTCTTCTTTTTCAAAGTTTCTTTGGCTATATTAAGGCCTTTACATTTCCATGTGAATTCTAAAATTGGCTTGTCAATTTCCACAGAAAAGCATTCTGGGGTTTGGATTGGGATTTGCTTTGAATCTAAAGATCCATTTAAGAAGAATGGACATATTAACAATATTGAGGTTTCTAAACTAGAAACATGGTATATTTATCTGCTTATTTAGGTTAATTTTCTTTGTGAACAATTAGTAGTTCTTATTGTGCATGTCTTGTGTATCTTTTGTTAAAATTTTCACTAAGTATTTCATTTGTTCTTATGCTATTATAAATACTATTGTTTTATACTTCTAATTTGCAATGGTTTGTCACTAATATATAGAGTAAAACTGATTTTCATATATTGATCTTATATACTGAAAGTTTGTTAAATAAAATTATTAGTTCTAGTATCTTTTTAAAATTGGTATATTTAATGAGGTCTTCTACATAAACAATTATATCATGTATGATTAATATAGCTTTACTCTTTCCTTTGTAATCTGCATGCCTTTAATTCCTTTTTTCTTGTCTGATTTCACTGGTTAGAAAATCCTACAAAACACTGAATAGAATTGATAAGAATGAACATTCTTGTGTCATTTCTTTTTTTTTAATTAATTAATTAATTAATTTTTGGCTGTGTTGGGTCTTCTTTGCTGTGTGAGGGCTTTCTCTAGTTGCAGCGAGCGGGGACCACTCTTCATCGCGGTGCGCGGGCCTCTCACTATCGCAGCCTCTTTTGTTGCGGAGCACAGGCTCCAGACGCGCAGGCTCAGTAGTTGTGGCTCACGGGCCTAGTTGCTCCGCGGCATATGGGATCTTCCCAGACCAGGGCTCGAACCCGTGTCCCCTGCATTGGCAGGCAGATTCTCAACCACTGTGCCACCAGGGAAGCCCTGGTGTCATTTCTGATCTTAGCAGGAAAACATTCAGTCTTTCATCAGTAAGTCTGATGTAAGGTATATGTTTTTCATAGATGTCTTTTTTCAATTGAGAAAGTTTTCTTCTATTCCTTGTTGCCGAAAGTTTTAATCAGCAATATAAGGTGGATTTTGTCAAATGTTTTTCTGCATCCTTGAGATGATTATAATTTTTATTTTAATCTGTTATTATAGTTAATTACATGTTAATATTGATTTCTAAATGTTAAACCAACCTTCCCTTTCTGGGATAAACTCCATTAGGTCATAATACAGTATTCATTATGTAATATTATATTCAACTTGCTAAAATTTTAAGAACTTCTCATACTTATTAATGAGGGATATTGGCTCATAATTTACTTTGTGATGTCTTTGTCTCATTTTCTTTTTAGGGAGTTTTATTAATATGAATTCCATTTCTTTGATTGAAACAGGCTCTTCAGAATTTCTGTTTCATTTAGTGTCAGTTTCAGTATTGGCAAAAAAGTTGTTTATACCATTTCCTTATTATTCCTTTAATGTCTGCAGAATTTTTATCATGTTGCTTCTTTTTATTACTGATAAGGCTAAGCAGTTTTCTCTTTTTTCTTTCCTTGATCAATCTTGTGATGGGTTTATCAATATTATTAATCTTTTCAAAGAATCATCTTTTGTTAGTTCACTTCGTTGTTTTTTTCTGTTTTCCATTTTATTGATTTTTGCTCTGTAGATTTTTTTTCTTTTAACTTATTTAATTTCAGGTTACTCAACTTTTGGTAGCTTTTTAACATAGAAACTTGATTTAAATCCCATTTAAATTTTTTCTAATATCAGCATTTAAAGCTAGAAATGGTCTTCTTATTTCTGCCTTGGCTATAAACCACAAATTTGATATGTTGCATTTTCCTTATCATTTAGTTTGAAATATTATCTAATTTTCTCTTTGATTTTTTCCTTTCTCCTTCCTGTCTTCCTTTTGTAAAACCTGTTACACAGGTTTTGTAAAAGTGTACTGTTCAATTTCCAAATATTTGAGGCTTTGAAAAGATGTATTACTGTTATACTTTTTGAATGTAACTCCACTGTGTTTAAACAATATACTATATGTGGTTTCTGTCTTTTCATATGTCAAGACATATGTGTCAAGACTTGTTTGTACCCCAGTATGTGGTCTCTCTTGATAAGCATTCTATATGCAGTTGAAAAAATTACTGTTCATAAATGTCATTCTATAGTCTACGCTTGTGACATCTATTATTCACTGATATTTTGTTTGGTTGTTCTGTGGATCACTGATAGGAGGTTGTTGATATCTTCAACTGCGATTGTTGACTTGCCTATTTTTCTCTCTTTTTTTCTGTCAGTTTTTGTTTAATGTATTTTAAAGTGCTGTCATTGGGAGCATACAAATTTATAATTGTTATGTCTTCCTGATTTGCTGACACTTTTATCATTATAAAATGTTCTCCTGGGCTTCCCTGGTGGTGCAGTGGTTAAGAATCTGCCTGCCAATGGAGGGGACACAGGTTCGAGCCCTGGTCCGGGAAGATCCCACATGCCGCGGAGCAACTAAACCCGTGCGCCACAGCTACTGAGCCTGCGCTCTAGAGCCTGCAAGCCACAACTACTGAGGCCATATGCCACAACTACTGAAGCCTGTGTGCCTAGAGCCCATGCTCCACAACAAGAGAAGCCACCACAATGAGAAGCCTGCACATGCTGCAACCAGAGAAAGCCTGCATGCAGCAACAAAGACCCAACGCAGCCAAAAAAGAAAAAAAAAAAAAAAGGTTCTCCTTAGTCTCTGGTAATATTACTTTTCTTAAAGTCTATTTGCTGATGTTACTAAGTAACATATAGTAAAAGATATTTTGTCTGATATAGTTGGTTCATCTTTTTTATGTTTACTATCATATGGTTTATGTTTTCCTATTTTTTCTTTTAGCTACTTGTATCTTTATATTTATAGCACATCTATTCTAGACATAATATAGATGAGTCTTGGTGCTTTTTCATCCCCAGTCTTTTTGTTTTTTAAATTAATTAATTAATTAATTTATGGCTGCGTTGGGTCTTCGTTGCTGCGCGCGGGCTTTTCTCCAGTTGTGGCGAGTGGGGGCTCCTGTTGGTTGCGGTGTGCGGGCTTCTCACTGCGGTGGCTTCTCTTCTTGTGGACCATAGGCTCTAGGCCTGCGGGCTTCAGCAGTTGTGGCGCACGGACTCAGTAGTTGTGGCTCGTGGGCTGTAGAGTGCAGGCTCGGTAGTTGTGGCACATGGTCTCAGTTGCTCCGTGGCATGTGGGATCTTCCCGGACCAGGGAACGAACCTGTGTCCCCTGCATTGGCAGGCGGATTCCTAACCACTGCACAACCAGGGAAGTCCCCATCCCCAGTCTTACAGTATCTGCTTTTTAGTTGGAGTTTTCAGTCCATTTACATTTATTGTAACTATTATGTGGTTGGATTTAGGTCTGCCATTATGCTATGTTTTTTCCTGTTTGTTCCATTTGTTTTGAGGAAGAGGTGGGTGCAAATGTTTACTGGATTATAAGATTGGTGGTGGGAAGATGACAGAGTTGCTTTTGGCCCCTGTATTCTCCATGAAGCATGTGGTAAGGTCCTCAGGGGAGGGAGACAGTGGAGGAAAAAATGTCAGAAGCTTGAAGAGAGAAAAGAAGGTATGAAATTTATTGTGATGAGTGAGAAAGTGAGCCTTCTAGAGGACAAAGTAGGTTGTGGGATATATTTATTGTCCATTCATTTATTCTTTTGTCATGCGTTAATTCAATAAATATTTGCGTGTCTCCTTTGTGGGGAAAAATGGGCATGACCATATTCCTGTGAGACTTTTGGTGTCAATACATATTGGTGAAATAATCTCAGTAATATATGGAATAAGATTGTAAGCTAAAAAACAAGTGCAGTGAGAGAATAGAAATGATTGATTCTCCAGGAGGGTATAGCAGAAGAACTTGACCTTGAGTAGGTGTAAGGAATAGTTTGTTAGAGCCAGTGGCCCTTGAGCTGAGATCTAAAGTCAGTGTAGGTTAAACCAGGCAGTGGCTGGGGGGGCGTGATCAGGCGAAGAAGCAGTGCTGGCTGGTCCTCTGTCGGGGGAGAGAGGATGAGTGTTGAAGGAGCTGACTGTGCTGGCACGGCTAGAGTGTAGAGAGCAGGATGGGGCATGGAAGTGGGGGGAGAGAGGGCTGGCAGCTCAGGGCCACACGTGCCAAGGCTCTACAAGTTGTGATTAAGGTGCCGTCTAACAGGAATGACTTTGAAATGATACCAGTCAGCTCGTTGTGTGATGTGTTTCTCCTTAAATCATCAAAACTTTCTTCGATATAAGTTAAATAGAACTGATGAGATTGGGCTAAAATGAATTATCGGAGCAATATACAAAATGAGTCATTGCCAAATTTTCTTACACTCCATTTTATTCCTATTTGAGGGGAAAAAGTTAATTAGAGAACATCAGGCATTGCTTCCAGGTTTCAAAGTGGCTTCCATCCAGCCACGGGAAGGCTCACAGCAGAAAACCAGATGTTCAAATAAAGACCTAAGTGGACAAATATGGACCATGTGCATTACACAAATACATGATGGAAATCTTTCATGGTGTTTAGGCTTCAAAGTATTTGTACGAGTCCCTCCATTCTTCCAGAAGCACTGAAGGAAGGAGTTTAAATGCATTTGTTAGGCCTGTTTGTGCCTTCCTACCTAATGTTAGCCAATGCATGTGGAAAATTCGAATAATGGGATTATTGACTCAAGACATTGGCTGAGTGCCTTCCAGGTGTACCCATTGTACTTGGTACCACGGACTTGGCAGTGAGGGATGTGGAGATGAAGCCAACAAAGAATCTCCCCTCTGTGCAGGAAGGTCAGACTTCATCACAGGCAATAGTGATGCTGGTTAGAAGGTGTGGGAGCCAGAAGGGAGGTTCAGGTAGACCGTGGGCAACAGAGAGAGAAAAGTGCTTCTTAGGGGCTGGAGATTTCTATTTCCTCTCTTTTCTTTCCATAATTAAAATTTCTTTTTGAAATGTGTTTGTGTTTTTCTTATGAACAAGAAAATTCGATTAATTCTAAAAGGCAAGCACACAACAGAAGATTTACCCTCTTCACAAATTTTCTAGTATACAATATCATGTTATCTCCAAATAACATTAAATGCCTACAGCTTTTTGTATGTCAATCATACCTCAGTAAAGCAGTGAAAAAAATGGCAAACACAACTTGTTATCTCTGGCTTTTATATTTTTTTGGTTCAACAAATATGTTTTGAACTTCTATTATGTTCAGGGTCCTGTCCTACAGGATGGCACTCATTCCTGTTAACGGGAAGGAACAGGTCATGGAGATTTGGGGGAAAGAAAATTGTGCCCATGGCAGTTGTTTCCGTTGTTTTGAATCATCTCAGAGAAAAACCTGAGTGCAGTGCCCTGGAACACACGATCCACTTCTTCACTCAGAGGCTGCCACAGAAACACTGCTATCTCCCAGAGCCCGTTCTGTTTGGATTTCTCTGTTAAGAGTTAAAACTTGGAGAAGCAGTCCATGCCTGGGAAACTCTGCAGACGAATTCTTAAGTTGGAAATGCATATTACTGAATACTTTAATACAAAAACATAGTGCTTTAAGTTGTTCTTTGGACATGATGTCCACTTTTTTGGCTCAACAAACAAACCCGAAATTGTTTTTAGCTTTCTGCTCTGGCGCTCACAGAGTTTTGCCTAAAACCCTTGGAGATTTGCTGAAAAAAGATTTATTTATGTGGGTTCTGAGGAGCCTGCCAAAATTCTGCTGCTTCGTGTTTTTCAAGATTCTTCTAAATTAAAAAGTGAGTGCGCGCGTGAGGGTAAAACACTGGGTTAGTTAGTGTGCTAAGTAAACGGGTTTCTTCCAGGAGGAGGGGAGAGGTGGTGTGACACGGTATGTGCTCAGCAGTGAGACCTGCTTTGCACACGGAGGAGTTCATTCGACTCCGTGCAAAGTCACTGTCTTTATTTAATGAAAAACCATACAAACATAACAATCCGTCAGTTTGGGTGCTGCCTTTAATTGATTTTTGCACTAAATCCTATCAGTTGATTAAAAGTAGCCCAAACCACCTAACTCACCCACAGGTGAAACACTGAAATGACACACACACACACACACACACACACACACACAAAAGAAACGTCTTATTCATGAAGGAACTTCCAGATATTTTGCAGGTCAGCTGAATAGTCAGGATCAAAAGAGTGACTGTTTGCTCAGAAACATTAAAAAACACACTAAAAGCCTTAAGTGCTGGGTTTTTTTTTTTTTCAGAAGAAACATGCTCATTAAAATAAAATTTATACAGACATACAACACACTATATACATCTTTATGCATTGTTTACGGATTGAAATACTATTTATACTGTGATACAGATTAGCATTAAATACCTATACTGCATTTGGGTCTAGAAAAAAGTTGTATAAATAGTTTTCTAAAGTGCGGACAAAAAGAAAAAAATAATAACTTTTGTTTAGTTTCACTGTAATCCCAGTGACAGATCCTTGGACTGTTTTGCGTCCACATTTGCTTCCAGCAAAGTTGAAATCCCTCGTACCCTCCCCAGAGCCCTGAGCTGATGCCCCACCACCATGACTGATAGTCCCTTTGGTAACAGAATTTCCCTCGTGTTTATCCGATATAACCACTCGCCTCATCACAGCACTTTATTTATTTATTTACATGTGCTTATGACTATATATCACAGCTGAATGAAATGGGTGGAAGAAAAAGAAGTTTTCAGAGTGTGGAGAAACCAACAACTGCTTATTTTCCCTCTTTGTTTTGATCTTTGCCCTGTGGCAGGCGAGTAGGAGCCCGTGGGCTAAGGATCGGTGGCAGGACCGGAGGCAGTGCCAGAAGCATAGGATGTTTTCCTTGAGTTACTGTATCAAAGGAGGTAGTGTATTTAAAAGCTTCTTACAAAGTGTGATGCAAAGAACAATGTAGTAAACCAGAACAGGCTGGGTCAGTGGTAAAATGACTCTTAATATTTAAAGTGGCCAAAGAGTTGGGAACAGGTGAAAATTACTCTCTGAAAAACCTTCTCTGCGGCTATTACATATCCCTGACCCCGTAATAAGAGCATTAATAAGCATCCTTCCCATCCAAGGCTCTGGGTGAAATCTTTTCTACTTTCTCAGTAAAAGCACATACTTAATCCCTCTTTTTTGTTTCTTCAACTCTCTCTACTAGATCCTTCCCATCAATACTCAAATACACTCTATTTCCTCCCATTTAAAAGACTCCCTCTCCCATCCACACAGCCACGTATTAAAACAAAACAAAATAACTCTCCTTGAACCCTGCATCCTTTTCCTGCCCTCTTTGCAGCCAGTCTTGGGACCTCTCACACATTCCAATCTTTTTTTCCCTTTTCTTTAAACCATTTTTAAAAATTGAAGTATATTTGATTTACAATGTTGTGTTAGTTTCAGGAGTACAGCAAAGTGATTTAGTTATCTATCTATCATCCACCTATCTATCTATCTATCTATCTATCTATCTAATCTATCATCTATCTATTCTTTTCAGATTCTTTTCCATTATAGGTTATTATAAGATATTGAATAGAGTTCCCTGTGCTGTACAGTAGGTCCTTGTGGTTTATCTATTTTATATATAGTAGTGTGTATATGTTAATCCCAAACTCCTAATATAACTCTCCCCCTCCACCTCCCGCCTCCCCCCCATCCCTTTTGGTAACCATAGTTTGTTTCCTATGTCTGTGAATCAGTTTTGTAAATAAGTTCATTTATATCATTTTTTTAGATGCCACATATAAGTGATATCATATGATATTTGTCTTTCTCTATCTGACTTACTTCATTTAGTATGATCATCTCTAGGTCCATCCATGTTGCTGCAAATGGCATTATTTTGTTCTTTTTTTATGGCTGAGTAGTATTCCATGGCTGGTACGTGTATGTATGTACCACGCCTTCTTTATTTATCTACTTGTCTGTCGAAGGACACGTAGGTTGCTTCCACGTCTTCACACATTCCAATCTGATTCCCACCTCCACCCCTTCCCGGCTGTCCCTCCCGGGGAGTCCTTAGTCTCTCTTGCTGACTCAAGTGGACAGCCAGTGGACATCCTCGGCTCCACTCTTCTCCAACACTCTGCCTCCGAGCCTCTTTCCTGGACCTTCCCTACCTCTCTCAGTCTCTTTACTAGATCACTGAAGGTGCTCAGGCCTGTTTCCTCTTTTCTCTCTACAAATGCTCCCAAGTGACCTCATCCAAGCCCAGGGCTTCAGTTGTCTGCAAGCCTTGGCCCCCAGTTCACAGTGTCCAAGACTCAGACTAGCATGTCAGCATCGCATCCGCCTTGCCTGGCGATGCCTCACAGATGGCTTGAAGATGTCAGAACAGAACTCATGACCTTCCCCAGCCAACCTGGTTTCTCCTGATTCCCTCATCTCAGCTCAGGTTCACCCTCTTCCTGGGAATCACACTTGCCACGTCCTGCTGCCTCCCCAGGCAGTGAGAGGCTGAAAGGCTGAACGCCTCCACCCCCAGCATGTTTCCAGGCGTCTGGATTTTGCCTGCCCCGTTGCCGTCACGCTCACCCGGGCCACCAGCACCTGTCACCTCCTGACTGCCGCCCACGTGAGCTGTCCTTGTGAGAGCTTGGCCACACTCCTCTCTTCTCAAAATGCCTCTTATGCCCTGACATGGTTCCCATCTGTACTGGTAACTGTACTGGCAGCTCCTTTTATCTTGAATGCCTTTCTCACTTGCCCTTAGTTCCAGGTTAATTCCTACCCACTCTTTCTATCTCTGACCCTCCTCCCCACAAAAAAGGAGGTGACGCTTCCCATCACGCAACGTCCGATGCTTTTCCTTGTAGTGCCGATCACATGTATCACTTAATAATTTATTTAAATCAAATTTACCTTTTAGACTTACTTTTTTCCTTTAGGAACAAAGGAACCCTGTCCATCTCCAAGATTACAGAGAATTCTGCTGGAATATAGTAAATACTTGTTGAATGAATGGACAAACCCATTCGTTAAGCAAATAATGTTTTAATTGAAAGTGGGCCACGAGAAAGCATAGGAAACAATTTGAAATGAAGCCTCAGCAAAGTTAAGAACAAAAATTCAAGTCTGGTGTATAAAGAGCAGCCTAACAAAAGTCACGTTATAAAATTGCAAATCTGTGCAAGTGCCAAGTGCAGTGGAGAATCAGAGCTGGTGGATAGCAGCATCAGAGCTGGCGGATAGCAGCATCCTGTGCTACTAGGATTCTCTTTCATTGGTAAGGCAACTTGACTTAGAGTCATTAGAAAGGGCATTTGTTGGCTTGAATGAGTAGGTCCCACTCGTCATGTGGATGCCCATGCGGGTGGGTGCAGGTCCCCACTAGAACCATCAGACTGTCCGTGAGTGGGGACAGTAGGTGGGCTGCTGACCTGACAGAAGAAAAAATGTCTACTGTGAGTTTCTCGGTTAGGCGATCTAATAGACATTTAACTCTTGGTGGCATGCCCTATAAACGGTAGCCTTTTCATTTATTATCCACACCAGACATTCTGAGAGTGAGAGAGGCTCTATTTGTAATAATACTGGAATATTGGGTAAAAAGCAAGAGTGCCTTTCGCAAATCAGGGCATAGGGTCACCCTAGCTGGGAGGAAGACAGAGAGGGGGATTCCTGTCCAGGGAGGAGCAACAGGGCAGGATTGTGACCCGAAAGGAACAAGCGGTCATGACTACAATGAGAAGAGGGAAGAAGTCCATGGAAAGGGACCCAGGCTCCTTTTCCCAAGCCAACCATTGTGGGCGACCGCGGTATTAATTTAAAGGGTCGTTGTAAGGAAATGGAAGGCAGTTCCCTATGGACCCAGTTATATCTTTAGAGATTGTTCTTGTCCAAAAATAACGATTTCCTTCTTTGTGAATTACATACCACCAAGAGGTTCTGCCTTCTTGACTTCCTCATAAAAATTTCCCAATCGCCTTACAATAATTCTCAAATAACACATCCCGGTCACCCCAAACAAGAGATAGAATAGTACAAGGGGAAAGAGCCCTGGAGCAGGGGTTGGTATCCTTGCTGCCACTAACTAATTGAGTATCTTTGGTTTAGCTTTGCCTCCTTTATAAAATGGGCTTAATGCAAAAAATTGGCATGGTCCCTCCTCCGAGCTCTGACATGATTGGGTTCTGATGCTAAGTGTGAGACCCCGTCTTTGCAAGCCAAGAAACCATAGGCTACTTGCGGAAATATGGCAAAGACACGAAGTAACCACACAAACAGCAAATATGATAGAGGGCCGTGCTTTGTGGACAACGAACAACGAACTCGGAAGAGGCTCAGGGAGTCCAGTGTCTGGGGCCTCTGGGGAGGGCTGTGGACACTGCCTGCGGATTTTTCTGTGCAGGTGACGTCAGTGACAGCCCCTCCTCTCCTGAGTCCTCTGGAGCTCTGCTCTGCGCATTTCCACCCAGGTGTCAGGCTGTCATTTCAGATTCAGCACGTCGCACCCAACCCCTCATCTCCTTCCAGGCAAGCCAGCCCCCGGGTCCCATCAGCGGCGCCATCGTTGATTTCCAAGTCACCTGTGATGGAATCTTGGGTCACTTCCCCTGCTGGCTTCCTCCACCCCCGTCAGCCTGGCCTCGTGGCGCTGCGTTCTGCGTGCACACCTTGCACACCTGTCTCCTTCCTGTCCCGTGGCTGCCGCGGCCGAGCTCAGATCTCAGTCACCTGCTGCTGAAATTCTTAGAAGGTTGTCACAGTTGGTTTCCTCTCCCCAAACTTCCTTCTCGTTCAGTTCATCTCACACATCGCTGTCAGATTCATAGTGCTAAAACATTGCTTAAAAATGTTAAATTTCCCTTTTTAAAAAAAATTCCTGCTTAACTACAAGATCAAATAAAAACTCGAGCCTGCAATTCATGGCTTTTCAGAATCTGGCCCAATCTGTGGGCACCTACATTCTTTATGACCCCTTTTGCTCCACTTGGACGAGGCTGTGCTCTTACCTGCAGAGGCCTGGCGCCTTCTTGCCTGGAGGTTTCCCCCTGCAGCTCCCGTTACCTGCAGCGCGGGCACCTTCCCCGCTATCTTTCTCTGAACAACAGTCATCAGAGTTTGAGGCAGCCAGCAAGGGCTTCTCCGCTCATCCAGGCCATAGGGATTTCTCCTTCGGAGGAATGCTTCTAGGCTTTCCCTTCATCACTTAGTCCTATTCATTGTTGTGTTTTGTTAGTTTCCATTTTAAGAGCATTTTGTTTTCCCTATTAGATTGTAAATATTTTGCAGATAGGCGTTATGTCTTAATTCTTTAACCACAATGCCTATTGTAATTCTAAGGAAAGCATTTCTCTGACTCCTTCAAGGCCAGCAGTTATGCTTGGGATAACAACAACAAAAAATGCATTGTCATTTCCATGGACGTAGAGATTTATAAAATAGAGGGCTGTATAAAATGGTTATAGGTCGTAGGTTATTAGCACTTAAATGTATGGATAACATGGGGCTATTGAAGGATTTGGAAAACATTCTCATGGAAAGTTCTGGTAAACAGATTTGTTTTATAAAATTCTTGACTTTCAATATGTATGTTCATTTATCTCCAGGCATATAAAGCTTTCCATGTTCCAGAAAGAACACATCACTTGGATGGGATAACATGTGCAAGTGTTTTGAAATCTTAAAGCACTATAAACAGATGAAAGATTACTTTTATTAATGATAAAATTTCCTTAAGTCATAACCTAAGAGAGAAGGATAGAGTGAACAGTTTTATAATGTCATTCAAACAGCAAGAGCTCATCTCTTCTGGCTGGAGAAGTGGAGAATACTGTGATCTCTCTTTTCTTCCTATTTCTCCTCCCTTCTGGCAAAGGTGAATCTTGCCAAAAATCATGATTTGTGTGAGAGCAGTGAATTTGTTATCATGGCCCCATTGCATGTCTATGGGAGACTGGAATGCATTTCCATCACTGTTGGCAGCCCTCTCTTTAATTGCTATGTTTCGGGAAGTTAGTTGTATATTGCATTAAACTGACAAAATAAATTGTTGGGGCCCACTCTATTTTTTATTCATTGTTGAAAAAGTTGAAGTTAGTTGTTCGCTTAATACTCCAAGCTGATGAGGCATTTCATTATCTTACCACTAATACACTCTAGAAAAGGGAATCATTAGAGAACAGAAGTCACGGAAATGTAAACATGTGAATAATTTACACTTTCAACTGGTGTTAAATAAAGGGTTTTAATCTAGATAGAGATCTGAGAATAAATATTCATTTCTAATTTCCAATGAGTAAACTTTATCTCGTTTTAAAAGTCTTTCCATTTGATTTTTTTCCCCTGGAAGATAATGGCAAATTTGACATGGACACATTTGGGAATAAAATTTCCCTCTGGTCAACACAACCATGAAGAGTTATTATGAAAATCAAAATTTGAAATAATTGCAAACATTGTAATGAGTAGCCATCTTATGATACTTGCCTCCTCTTACCCTCAGAGGGTTACCTTCCTGGTGTCGTTTTCCTGGGGGATGGGAAAAGGAAGCAGAGGAGAGAAATTGCCTCTCAACGTGGACAGTTTGTTGGATGCTTGCCAGCCTGGGTAGAGGCCTGGCCCACAGACAGAAGTCAGCTTCTATCTCACCAGCCAGTGTCTGCATAGGCCTTGACATAGAGGAAGAGAGTGTGGCTTAAGAAATGTTTGGGAGATGCCAAGCCACCACTGAATCAGGGGACCTGCTGGTACTACTCAGGTTGGGACGGGTCCAGGACCATCCCCAGTGGAATCCTTTGCTGTCACACCCAGCTCCCCAACCTGCCTTTCTGGTTTATCCTTCTGGAAGCATTGTAGAACTAGGCCTAGCTGCTCTGTTTTTTCTTTTTCTTTTTAAAATGGATATCTTGAGACATAAATTACATGCTATAAAACTGACTCATTTTAAGCACCCAATTCAACTATTCGTTAGTGGTGCAGCCATCACCATCACCTAAGTTTAGAACATTTCCGTCTCCCCAGAAAGAAACCTTGTGGCCATTTGCAGCCCCTCCCCCATTTCTGTTTACTCTACCCCCATTGGCTCGCATACTGCCTAGGTTGTTGTTTGCACTCAGTATGTAATTGTCAGGTGAAGGCATTTGACTATGGGGACGCGTGTTATGGGTTTCAGAGCCTTATGGAATGTCTGAGTGGAAAGGAGCTATTTTTTTTAATTAGGCAGTGTACCTCAAAATATATAGTTACTGGTAACTTTTTTTTATTGGAGTATAATTGCTTTACAATGCTGTGTTAGTTTCTGCTATACAAAGAAGTGAACCAGCTCTGTGTATACCTATATCCCCTCCCTCTTGGACCTCCCTCCTACCCCTTCCCTCATCCCACCCATCTAGGTCACCACAGAGCATCGAGCTGAGCTCCCTGTGTTATACAGCAGGTTCCCACTAGCTATCTATCTTACACATGGTAGTGTATATATATCAGTCCTAATCTCCCATTCATCCCACCCTCCCCTTCCCCCCCACCGTGTCCACATGTCCGTTCTCTACATCTGTCTCTATTCCCGCCCCAGAAATAGGTTCAACTGTACCATTTTTTCTAGATTCCACATATATGCGTTAATCTACGATATTTGAAATGAGGTAGGAAAGCTCATCTAGTCTAAACTTGTCATTTTATAGTCGAGGAAGCTAGCTAACTGTCCACTGCATGGTTAATGAGGGTCAGTGAGGGTCTGGGATTCAAGGTTAGGTGACTGTGGTCTTAGCCTAAGAGGAGGCACACGTGCCAGCAGAGACCTTTCGAGCTGCCCTGGAGTCAAGATGATCTGTGAGAGCCAAACCCCGCCGGTGGTTTACTGAATTGTCCGTACAGCCTAGTTCACTCCGTATGGCCTAATGTCCCCACGGAGGCAGAGGGGGCTGTGGCCGGTTGAGGTGTCCCTGCCTGACTGGTCTTGCAGCTGACTTTATACACAAAGTTGGGACCCACTGTTGCTTTGTTTTTGTCTCCTCCCCGGTCCTCTCTCTTTTCTCTTGAAAACCCCTCGTTTCTTCCTTCCACCCCAGAATCAGCTTTCTCTTTGCCTGGGAACTGGCCCTTCTGAGGCCTCCCGCACTTCCCCAATGACAAGCCTGCGTGGTCAGCAGCATCCGTGCTCCCCGGACTGTTCTCGGAAGATAGGAGAAAGAGAGGTACGTGCATCTTCTCTGGGTCTTTTCTATTTAAGCAGATGGGGGTTGCTCAGATGGTCCAAAGTGTGTTTTCATGATTTGATTCACAGAATTTTTATAATCAAAACTATGCAGAGTGAGTTTTCCAAAGAATTTCTTTTTCTAATATGCAAACTTCTGTTCAAATTCCAATACCAGATTATAAACAGATACAATTTCTCAGAACATCTCCAAAGGGGCCACTTACAAGATCTTGCTCAAAGAACAATGCATTATTACAAAGAATTATGTCATTTTCAAAGATATTTCAGACCAGTGGATCAAATCCTCGCATATCTCTCCTGATTAAATTCTACTGATTAAATCAGTTGTGATTTATCTGATGATTATGACCATAAACCATAAAATGAAAAAGATCTTTTGATTTGAAAATTGGTCATGAAAATAATATTCTCTAAATTCCTCATTGATATTTCATTTCAACAAAGAAACATGTTTGATCTTTATATTTGTGCTAAAAATCTAGTTTATCTTTTATCTAGGAAATATAAAAGGAAATATAAATGTATGTTGTTCCGAAATAAGTATATAAAAATCAATAGCAATCTTACATATGATCTGTAAGCAGTTAGCACATTAGTGGAAAGCATAATTAGTGTTCTTATTCACAAAAGCACCTAGAATAAAATACTAACCTAGGAAAAAATATTAAGAAGATGAATATAAAAACGTAAGAAAAAAACTACAAAATTTTGCCAAGAAATATAAAAATAAGGTTTGAATGAATAAAAGGACATACTAGGTTCTGGATGTAAAGACTCAATACGGTTATTATGATATGTAAGTGTTTGGTATTTTCTTAGGTAAACTATGAAATATTAAAAGCTTTTTTAGAGCATAATTCATTCTATCAACATTAAAAAAATCTATTCGACTGTGGTATTGGAGTCATAGCCTCAGTGTGGTTTTGAATCTCCCCAAGATGCTTTCTGCAACCCAAGTAAACAAAATAGGGTAGTGAGGGACGTAAAATTGCAGACCACAAAAACTAGGTGACAAAGAAACTCCAGCTGAACCCCAGAATATGGAAGGGGGTGGCCAAACCACCCTCAGCCAAGGCAGCGGGGGATCAATTGTGTGCTGACAGATGGGCTGAGGGCGTGCCTCTGCTGTCAATCAAGCATCTCACACTGAATGCGCAAACGTAGTCACAATTGGCCGGGCTGGGAGACGTTCTCGGATCACGTTGCTGGGAGAGCAGAAATGGTTGTACAGGTGGGCTCTGGGCCGCAAAGGTGCTTCAACAGCCTGGCCCTTGGGCCTCTCGAGTGAGCAGGAGATGCGTTGAGCGGGACAGAGCCTCGCTCTGAGGGAGGACGCGGGATCAGAAACCAGGCTGAGCAGGGCAGGCACAGCGGGGCCCGGCGGGCAGAGAGGCGCAGGCAGTGAGCAGGGAGGCCCAGAGGGAGCCTCCCGGTGAACATTCCAACAACCAAACCCCAAGCGAACAGGTGGCAAGACTGTCCTGAGGGTAAGACCTGCCGTAGGAGACCCAGAACCAGACTGAGACACATTCCAGTATCAGCCTCGACCTGGAGACAGAGCAGTGGCCACACAGAGTCCACGTTTTCAGCCATTCATGGTTTCCTGAGATAGAGTTCCACTTCAGTCTACATACTGAAAGGGTGCTGCATACGTGAGCAAACTGACCCAGAATGGAAGAGCCCTAGATGCGTCCTAGGAAAGCTATTGGGCTTTGAAAAATAAGGAAAACGTTCTTTGAGAATCCAGGCAACATGTCAAAATAACTTGTAAGAGAAAGAAAATGAGAGTGGTGTCAGTCTTCTCAACAGAAACACTTCATGCAAGAAAGCAACGTTTTAAAGATTGTCACGAAAAGAAAGTGTGATGGAAGGATTTCACAAGCCACTCAGCTTTCCTTCAAGTACAAAGGCCACAGAGAAACTGCAGCGGACATTCAAGAACTCAAGGACAGCGTTCCTGTGAGTCCTTCCTGGGGAGTCTATGCGAGAGAGGGTGTCAGGCAACCACAAAGTAATTAGGAAAGACTCGGCATAAAGTGTTTCAGAAGGTGTTGAAGATACTTAACTGCAGGACTAAGGCTGAAAGATGCAAATAAGGATGACAAGTTAGTCCTGTGCTGTGTCCTCTGACGATGCTGAAACGATGCAAGAAAAAACACGAGGAGAAAGAGGAGAGTAGACAGACTCGCTGCTTGGTTACCCGGTAGGTATTAGCTAAGAGTAAAATATCAGTTGCAACTGATACATCAAGTAGTAACATCTTACGTATATTAGGAGTATGAAGATGAACACTGCTGTTAGCTTCTAACAATTTGGTGGTTGGGGGAAGAGGAACAGAAAAGGGCCAGAATTACCAGTTACCAGTTAAAGTCTGTTGCCATAATTGAGAATGGTTCTTAATCAGGATTCTGGGAGAAATTCAGCCATATGGAAAATGATTTGATTTTCTCCCTTCTCCCATGATGGAACTAGCTATGCACCATTTTAGATGCTTAAGAGATGTCTTTTTTTTTAAATCGAAAATAGATGCCTTAGAGTCTAATTCTCTTGCAAAATCGGATATTCAGCTTTGTTTATATCTGGCTATATTGAGATTGGCTGATTAATCTAAAGAGGAGACGGGGGCTATCATGCAAAGTTATTAGTAACAAGAGAAACACTAGAAGAAAAATATAAGCCCTCATAAATACCAAGTCTGGTAAATCATACCAGAATAGTAGAGAACAGGACCCTATAGTGAAAGACTTTGAATATGCATCTGTGTGAATCATGACATACATAATATACATATACATACATATAAACGTGTATATATTACGTGAGACTACATGAAAGAACCAAACTCAACATATTGTTATATCAATAAACGTAACTCACTCATTTAAAGAATTATGTCAGATTGGCTCACAAAGCAGACTACAACTCAAAGCTGTATCCAGGAGATATGCCTAATACAAAGTAATTGAGAAAAATAAATAAAAGGCTGGTAAGGATGCAAATACTAATTGAAAGAAAGCAGGTGTTGCAATTTGAAAATAGACAAGGTAGAATTCAGCCCCATAAAACTTAAATGAAAAAAAAAGGATATATTATAATGCTAAAAGCCACACTTCACAATGAAGATATAAATATTATTAGTATCTATGCATTAGATTACACAGATGCGACCCTCATATAACAGAAACTACAGGAAAGGAAAGAAGAAATGAACAGAGGTTCACTGGCGTAGGAGCTATAGATAGGCATATACAGTAGGGCAATTTACCCTCTCAGTCCTAGAGAGATCAAGATGGCAAAAAAATCAGTGTGGATAATACTCATCTACCTTATTCGTTATGTAGAAGACCAAACAACACAGCAAATAAGGTAGACTTTGTGGATATACTTCAAATTTTGTACCCCTATAATAGAGAGCATACCTTCTTTCCAAGTACACATTCACCAAAAAAATGACCATATATTAGGCCATAAAGAAAACCTCAGTAAATTCCAAAAAATATAAATAATACACACCACCCTCACTGACTAAATGCAATAAAACTAGGAATTAATAAGAAAATAAAAAACAAAAGTCACTTTCACCTGGAAAAACAAAACCGTCTATTAACAACTCTTGGGTCAAAGGGGAAATAAACAAACTTGCAGAATTTCTAAAACTGTTCTAAGGAAAACTTAGTGTATCAGGATCTATGGGATACAGCTAAACAAAACTCACAGGAAAATCATACCATTATTTAGCTCTATCACCAAAAATGGAAACAAACGAGTTATATTAGAACTCAAAAGGCTGGAAAAGAACAAACAATTCCAAGAGGAATCTTGGAAGATCTCTTCCAAGAGGATCTTTTAACTCCTCTGATCTTGGGGTGTTATGGGGGTTCTCCTGGGAAACTTGCTTTCATGAAGGCCCTCTTTTTTGTCTGTTTGGAATTGTTGGCACTCTAACTTATTGGAATTTGCCATTGATCAATTTCCATGTGCTCTGTATTCTCCAGAATTTCTTCTCTGTTTTGATCTATCGAGGGGTACAGTTCTAGTACTATAATGGATTAAAAAATATTCTTTTAGTGATTTAAACTGGGTTTGGATAGGGATGAGAGAATAATATGTCTTTAGTCAGCCATAGTAATCGGAATCCTGTTTTCTAACTTTTAAATTAAGAGCATCTATTCCGCTAGTAAATCAGAAATACAGAACAAGTTCTAAGACATATTTTCCCCCTTATACTTTGTGCCATGACATTATTTTATCTTTTTAAAGGAAAACAATTGAGTTTTTGCCTTTTAGCCTATTTCTTTGTGTATTTTTATTATTCCCTAAAATTTGCCTGTAAATTAGTCAATTTAATTTTTTATTGTTGCCTGTCTCCCTTCCATCATTAATTTTCATTAACTCTTGAGTGGCTTTATCTTCCTTCTTGATGCTTGAAGACAAAGGTTATGAACACCAATGAACAGAGTATCCGGTTTTGAGAAGTCAGATTGCGTGTTTGGCTTCGTTTATAATGTGTGTGTGCGCATGTGTGTTTGGGAGCTTTTGCGATGGAAGCGTTTTTCTTGGTGCCTAAACCACAAAAATTGACGATTGAATAGATTTTTATCATCCTTGCAGAGTAATGTTTTATGTACGTGTAAGATAAATTGACTAATTCTCACAGAAAAGCGAAACTTTTCTATTTTATTTTTGTGAGCCAAGTTAGCATGAAATTCTAACTTTTTTTTTGGTAAAGATTTTATCAAACCTCAGCCTAGCAAAAAGTGACTGGAGGTGTATCTCTATCTAAGAATCTTGGTAAAGCAACACCATCCCTAGATAATGATGATGTCAAAGTATTGAAAGTGTATTTAGATCGGTGCTTCTGTGTCTGGGCTGCCCAGGTGAAGGCTAGTGTAAAGTTATGTCACCAACCACAGCAGGCCCTCAGAGCTGCATATGTCACCAACCACAGCAGGCCCTCAGAGCTGCAGGACAGTCACAGTGTAGGTCTCTCCTGATGCTCCCAAACCACAATTTGAAATGTTCTCCACTTTTCTCAAATTGTCTTTTTCTTATTGACTAATAAAATCTCTCTATATTAAGAACTTGATCATGTTATTCGCAATCTTTTCCCAGATTTATTTCCCTTCTATTTTAAAAAGGTGTTTTAAATTATCACAGCAATCCATATTTTCTTTGTGTTTTCCCCCCATTGTTTTCGTGTTTTCTCATTCATTCATTTATTTGGAAAGACAGACATGATTCTCCCTTCATGGAATTTACAGCCTAAATATATATATATATATATATATATATATATATATATATATATATATATATATATATTTATAGTCGTATTTTAAAAATTTTGCATTTTTTTAGTATTTTCTTAGTGAGTTAATTTAAACCCATCTGGAATTTATTTTGTTATATCATATGAGGTGTGCCTATAACTTATGTCAATTTTCTTTACACATGTGGGCATTTTTTCTGACCCTATTTATTAAATGTCTCCTTCCCATGGTTTTTAATTTTCCCTTTTAAATGAAAAAGTCATTAGTTAAATGAGTCTTTCTGACAGGGAAAATTTCCCCACATTGTTCTTCTTCTCCCCCAGTAATTTCTTACCTCTTCTTTGTTATTTACTTTTTTTTTTTTTTTTGTTATTTACTTTTGATATAAATTTTAGAATGATTCTGTCAGGTGCCATAACAATATCCACTGGGATTATGACTGCATTTGTATTCCTCTTTTAAATTAATTGGGAAAAATATCCATCTTTACTGTATTCAGTCTTCCCATCAATGACCATGATCTATTTCTATAAAATGTTTTAATGTCTCTCAGGAAATACTTGTGGTTTTCCTGTTGCAAATTCTGTACAAGTCTTGTTGGGATTTGTCCTTGAATTTTATATTTTTGTTTGCTATTATGAAATTAATTTTCTTCCATTCTGTTTTCTAATACCTTAGGAATTAATTCTTCTATATTTAACTTGTTTCTGGCTACTTTACTTAAAGCTTGAATTAATTCTAAGGGTTTCTCTGTATGTGGTATATTTCTTGCAAATAATTTTGTCATTTCGTTTATAGTAGTTCATTTTTTAATATGTCACATGTCACTGCATTGGGAAAATCTATCAGAACAATGTTAAAAAACCATAGTGATGATAGACATCTTTGCTCTATTTCCAGTTTTAACAGGAATAACATCAATATTTTTGCATAGCTTCAGTTTTATCATCTAAAATGACGATGATAATGTCTACCTTTGTTCACATGGTTAAGAAGCAGAAATAAGGAAATGACTGTCAAACAATATATAAATATAAGGTGGTAATGTGATTTATTTCTAAGATAGACTAGATTAATAGTCTTAACAGTGTGAGACTCAGAAGGCATTCGTTTCTCTAGAAACCACCCATTTCCTGTTTTCACAGATAAACTAAAGACTAACACCGACTTCCCAGGTGGAGTTCTTTCCTTCCCTGTTAACTGTTTACAAGTGGTGGAGTCCTTCTTAGGTGGGCACAGAAAACAAGCATAAGAGCTTATTAAAACATCCACTGGTCTTGTCCAAATTCAAGTTCACCTTAGATTCCAAGCCCAATCATCTTTGGGATGCCTGTTCTACTTGGTGGATAACAACAAAAGGAGTGACTTAGGATCTTATCCCGCGTTCAGTTTCTGCAGAGCGGTTTCTGTCTTTGAAATTGACAGTTGGGAAATTGGGGTTGCACAGGAGTGAATCCTCTGTCTCCACCCTATTTCATGCCGGGGAGATCCTGGAAGGAGATGCTGTGTGGCTGTAACTGACCTTCCCTGTTTATTTCATCTGTACAGGCACCACGCCCGGGGTGGAGGCTACCCTGCTCTACCAAGTGAACCATCACAGTGGAGGTGGGTGGGCAGTGCGTCCTCCTGGGACCCACTCACACCTAGAATCCATCCATGGGCAACTGAACTGTTCTCCGGAATTGCCTGCAACTTCCCCTGTGATTAGGCTTCTAAGCCGCTAGTTAGATTGCTGTGCTCTTCTTAATGTGGTTTTTCAGCAACTCAACATATCTGTTCTTAAGCAATTTAGACACCAGTCGGTGTTTGTAAAGACAATATTCCCAGGAAAAGTCTCTGGAGAGGCATGTAGTGTGCAACCATTTCATGATAAAGTGGGGATGGTGGCCATCAAGAGCTCATGCATTTGCTTCCCTGCCACCATTGCAATCTCGTCGGATGCCACTTTCCACATTGGTAAGTGGGTTGCTCTCTGCTTAAAAATGAGGACCTGGCTCCCCTACTTCTTAGTGGAGCCAGTAAAGCTGGTGACAGTAAAAAGAAACAATGCGTAATGTTCACCATACTGCTGTGTGGGAGTCTGCTTAAGACTTGGGCCCTAAATGGTTTTTAATCCCAGGATGCACTGATTGTGATAATGTGAGAGAGGTCAACTGGCTGTCTGTCATAAAATCATTGCAAATATGAGCAGAATAAACAATGGTTAAAGGGATCTTGTTACAGATTCTGTTTATTCCATAAGGACTTGAGGAAAGCAAAGAGGCAATGATTCTGTTTGGGGCTTGTTCTTGAAAGATAACCTTTTAGGTAGGTAAGTCAAAACTTTAAAGAAGTAAACAGAGTTTAAATACAGCCAGTTTTAGTAATTTTTCTATTGTTTGACTTAACTGCTTCATAACGTAATAAAAAAACAACCTGCGGTACCTAACCAAGGACAGAGAATTCTTAAGATAAAAAAGCTGTAAAATCTTGCGAGGGCTCGTCTATAAAATATCATTTTGATTTTGGGTCTAGAGCAGGGCTATACATCTCAAATTACAATAAATCTCTAAAAGTCCGATAGTGATTTGTGCCAGCTTGTGCTGTAATGGACAACATTACACCATCCCATGAAGTTATGATTAAGGAACTGGGGGAAAAGAGTGAGTGTTATTCTGGACTTTATTTTGGCACCTTGCAGAGCTCAATGTTACCACAATTATTGGTTTTCTGAAATATGTCCCTATGCATTATTCTGATCAGATTACTTGCATTGCACAATCCTCTGGTGAATAACAGGACAATAGCACAAAATAAATCTCTCTCTGAAATTTAATCTCCGTGTCTGTACACTGTTAAGAGGAACATCTACAGTCCTCCGATAAGGAGCTGTATATCTTCCCTAACTGAACTGGGGTTTGTTCTTCAATTATCTGCAATGGAAATTCACAAACAGGCAAATGACCGCGTGGCTGATGTTTATGTTAGGAACACGGTGTTGAAACATAGCTGATGTTCTCACAAGCCCCATGTGATGAAATGCTAATTTCTTTTGTAAAAATGCCACAGCAGATCGGGTTGGATGGTTTTCCCCAACGCATTACCCTTTCACCTCCAAGAAGTTTCTGGGCTAATTCTTTTGAAAATCTTCCTCCTCAGTGAGGGGTGGCTGTGTACGTGGGACCATCCCTTAAAATTTTGCACCTTTTCCTTTGAAGCTCTGTGAGGCTCCCCTCATTTAAAGGGGAGAAACTGTTCTGTCTTTAGTTGTAGAATTTCTCCCAGGGAGTGGAGAGTGCGCCAATCGGGAAAACACAGGATACTTGTGCCCCGTGACCCTGCCTCTTGTTTCTTGAGCTGGGGGGCATGTTCTTGTTGAAATGAGTGATGGGGGTGGGAGAGGTCTGGCACACACCCTGTAAAAATAGGACCTGTGCTCCCAGCTGAAGCCCTGGGAGCAGCCTGCTTCCTATGCGCCGCTGTATCACAGCCAGAACCGATGCTGTGGGCCCGGGCCAATGGCAAGCCAGGAGCGCAGCTCTCATTGCCCCTTGTTGATGAGGAAACATCACATCTTGAAGTCATTTTTTCCTCTCTTTCTAGAAATCCTATTGTCAGAATGTTACCAGACCTCCTGATTTGGGTGTGGACCTCTTGGAACAGACTCATATCCTGGGGAAGTATCCAGGAAATGTTTATTCTTTATTTCAAAATTAGTTTTTGAAAAAAAATTATAAAAGAAAGACATGTTCACTACAAAAGGAAGCAAAGAGTACAAAATAGGCTAAATTAAAAGTTCGCCCCCTGCCCCCTGCCACCAGCCCACTTCCCATGTGTCTGGGTCCTCTCCCCCGAGGGTGTGTGACAAGGACTTTCTTCTATCCTGTCACAAGCGTGTGCAGGGCACGTACACAAGAGGAACCGTGTTTTACATACCCCGTGCCTTCTTGTTCTCACCTGATATAGCCTGGACATTTTTTTTTTCATATCTACACATACCTTCAAGCTGATGGAAATGAATCCTGCTTAGTATTCCAGAAACAACTTTAATTTGTCCTCTACTCATAGATGTTGAAGCTGTTTCCAGTTTTCCTCTTTTACAGACAAAAGGAAAGCAAGAAAAAGGCCAGTGCTTTAGAGCAAGTTTGGTGTAAAAGAAAGACTCAGTTCAAATCCTAACTTTATCCCTCTCTGACCATGCCACCCACCTCCTGTAAGCCAGTCTCCTCATCTGTAAAATTGGAATAAAAGACACCCATGTCGCGTAGTTGTTGAGATAATTAAAATAACTCACGTAGAGAGCGAAGACCAGGGCGTTGAGTACAGAAAGCTTTCTCTGTATCTCATCTGGAATAAACACGCCTCTGTGTGTGTGTGTATGTGTGTGTGTGTATGTGTGTGTGTGTGAGAGAGAGAGAGAGAGAGAGAGAGGGAGAGAGAGAGAGAGAGGGGCAGAGAGAGAGAATCTTTGTGAGATTCAATGAAGTGAGTGCATTGTAAGATTCAGTCTCCCTTGTGGAATTGCTGAGTCCAAGCCCAGGTGCACTTTAAATTTGGGGGACTGTTGCCACATCGCCCTTCTCAAAGGAGCACCAAGTCCAGCTATTACTAGGAAGTACCAGTGCCTCTTTCCCATACTACTGCCAGAACTGGATGATTCACAGGCTGGTAAGCCTTTGCAAATCTGTAAGTAAAAACGGTACTTTTTGCTATGATGTGCATTTCTTGACTTATGGTTGTTTCATACTTTTGTGGTATTTCTTCTCTCGACAGCCCATCCATATTTTTGGACATTTTCCTTTTGGGTTGATGAAATTTAAACAAACAAACAAGATGTGTTTGTTCTTTTTACATTCTGGAAAACCCCCTTTCACCCGTCATAGGTGTTGTGTGCATTTCCCCCAGATTTTCATTTCTTTACCGATTTAGTACATGGAAATTTTGCTTCAATGAATTTGACAAATTTTATTTAGGCATTATTATCAGTCTTCTTTATTTTATCTGGGTTTGGGGGCACAGTTATAACCACTTAGCTATTTCCAGCTTATTAGGAAAATCCATGCTTCTTTTAGAACTATCATGCTTCCATTGAGAAAGTTAAGTATTGTAGGTCTCTGGAACATATTCATTCTATAAATATTCATCCTAACTGAAACTTTACCCCCACTGAACATCTCCCTGTTTCCACTCTCCTCCCAGGCCCTGACAACCACCATTCTACTCTCTAGTTAACAAATCAGTATTGTCAGCTTATAAATTGGTTAAGAGGGTGAATCTCATGTTGTGTTCTTACTACATATAGCCCTTGTAGTCAAACCAAACCAAACCAACAATAACAAAACCCAAAGGGGCAAGAGGAAGCTTTTGTAGGTGGTGGATATGTTTAGTGCTCTAATCGTGGTGATGGTTTCACAGGTGTACGCGTATGTTCAAGCTCATCAAATTGAATACATTAAGTATGTCCAAGTTTTTGTGTATAGCAATTATATCTCAATAAAGCTCACATACACATGACTGTTTGGCCCAAGTGAAGTTAATTTTGGTGTAAAGGGTTGAAGTAGTGATTCATTCTCCCTTTCCCAAAATTGCTAGTCAGTCGTCCTGACACAATTGGTTGACCTGTCCATCCTTCTCCACTGTTTGAATGGTAGCATTAGAACATGAACATTTCTATATGTTTTATTCATTTTTGGAGACCCTATTCTGTTGCCTGGATTTACATAACCATTTTTATTTCTGTATCATATTGCCTTTTTTTAAAAAAAAAAGTTACTTCTTTATCATTCAGGAAAATTGAATTTTTTTTCTTTTAGTTCTGGTAGCTTCTTTTGCATTTTTCTTTTTAGTTCTATTTAGTTTCTTTTAGTTCTACAGTTCTATGAATTTTAGCACACGGTGTATGTATTAAACTGCTTTAACTAACGTAGCTTTATCATATGTTTGTTAATGCAATTACTCTTCTCGTACGAAAGTTGTTGGCTCTTTTCATATGACCATTTTAGATTTTGGCCAATTAAAAAAAAATTCCTGATTTTTAAAATCTGTAAATTTTAGGAGAATTGATGTCTTTTCACTATGGAGGTATGTCCTTCTACTTACTGAAGGCTTTTTTTTATGTCCCTTCATTTAGTTAAATGTGTTTCCAATGTGCTTCTGTTTGCTTCTTACGTTTATACCTAAGACTCTCGTCTGGTTTCTTGCTCTTGTGAATGAGAAATCCCCTTCCAGTACATTTTTAAATCTATTTATTATAAAGAAAAGTTATTGATTTTTCAATAACAATTTCATGACCAACAATTTTAGTAATATTTTATTATTTCTGGTAGTTTTTTGGTACCTTGACTTTTTTTCCCAGAGATACACTATATTCCCTGCTTTACTAATTTGTGTTATCTTTGCATGCTCTTCCTCCCACCTGTGTTTGGTTCATTCTCTTTTTCTTATCCAACTTCTTGAGTTGGAGATTTAGATTATTTTTCTTCAGCTTTTTAATATGCAATCAAGGCTTTCTTTTTTTCTCCCAATACTGCTGTAGCTATATCCCCAGTGATTTCGTGTGTTGTTTCTTATTGGTCAGTTTTAAATACTTTTATTTTTATAATTATAATAAACAATATACTAAGTAGTAATAAGTAAGTAAAAATTTATAATTACAATTTCTTTTGACTTTTTCTTTCTCATTCTTTGCCTTCTGTTTGGTTTTTTAAGTTTTTTCCTCTGCTCTCTTGGTTTGTAAACATTCTATTTCTGTTATTTTGATGACTACTTAAACTTTTTAACCTGTGTATTTCTGTCCTCCTCTAGAAAAATACAAGGACTTAAGAAGACGTTAGTCATTTCTTATGTTGAATGAATAACACTGGCCTCCAAAATGTCACCGTTAAGTATTATGTTGCCTTTTGGGGGGGGTGTGTGTGCGGACATGTGCATGTGTGTGTGTGTGCACATGTGCACCATTTAAGGATGAATCTAACCTATTAAGTCTTTCTTTAAATCAGAAAAGAACTTTCAATTTTATAAACTTTCTTCATGAATCTGTTTCTCACATTCTTGTCTTTGATCTACTGATCAAAGATTAACAGATTTTCTTGTGTCAAATCATCTCAATGGTAATTGAAATCACATCTATTCTTTATTCATTTTTGCAAAAAATACTTCCTGGGCATCACTCATGTGCTGTTCTAGGCAACAAGGGTGAGGAAGGAAGACCATCACCCTCTCCCAGCTTGCTTTTGTACATGTCACAGACAAGAAGCCACAACTAAACAAGACGTTTGACAATTCACCGAGGTCAATAGCACTTTGAAGGAAGTGAAGAGGGGAATGTGATGGAGACTCAGGCATTGCTGAGAGCATCTTGAGGCTGTGAGTGTTCAGCACGACGTGAAGGCTTTCAGGCGCCATGCTTTGAAAGCTGCTTTACTCATCATGAATATTCTTTTTGTTAGCACACTTTTACTTCCAATCTTTCTGTTTCTTACAGCATACATTTGAATTTTAATTTAGTATACTTTTTAGGTGGTGCATTTATCCAGTTTACATCTATTGTGACAGATGTATTTTTAGAAGGTGTTACGCATGATTTTATGTTATTGTTTCCATTTTTTATGCTTCCTTTGTATTCTTTTTTTTGCTCACACAATCTGAGTGTGTGAGAGAGACACAGAGAGAAAACTGGACCGGAGAGCGAGTCTGTCTAGTAAATATTCGGGAAGATTATGTTTCATTTTAGTTTTTTTAGAGGTTACTTTTATAATGTTAAAAAATTGCTTATACTTCTATTTCTTGATTGATCAACTTCAAATAATACTGATTTGTCCCAACCCATGAAAGATGGGGAAATATGTGGCTTTATATCGTCTTTTTTCCTCCCCACCTCTGGATTATTGTTAGTTTGTTATACTTTTAGTATTTTTGATTAAAATAAAACAGTATTGACTTTCTGCTTTATCCCCATAATTCTTACAATCTCTTTATCTTGATTCCATATTTAAATACATGCAATGCTCACCACCAGTTCATATTCTCATTCCTAATTTCCTTATTTATTTTCCTAGGTTGCATCTAGCCTTTTTTCCACGAAGGGCTCATGGATGCTATAACTGAGAAAAAGTTTTCTATTCAGTGTGGACACAAACAAATTGGCTGGGTGTGAAACCCTGGAGTCATACTTCTTCCCCCCAATCTTTGGAGAATAGTGTGTCTCAAAGTGTGGTTTTCTGGGACCCCTGCAGCCTCAGAATTATCAGAGATTATCATATGGACCAGCAATTCCATCCTAGTGAGTCAGAGGTTCCGAATGTGGGTTTGGGAATACTGCTCTTTAAAGAGGCACCAGAGGCCCCCCCCCCCCATCCGCAGCTGAGGTTCAAGCATCAGTGCAGCCTGAATTGTTCTGTGGGCCCCTGGCTCTGAACCGTGCGGACAAAATCTCGGGTCATCCAGGAATTTACCTTTGTTAGTCGATTTCCTTGTTCTGCTTCCTGCCCTTAAGGGTTTTTAAAAAAATACTTGAAATTCAGTCACTTCCTCTGGATATATCTTAGTGTTTATAGTCTTGTATCATTTTTTTCCACTGGATTTGGGGATCAGGTCTTTCCTTAGTTTAGGAAAGTTCCTTCCATGATATCTGGGAATGATTTTATGTTCTGCTCCATGTCCTCTCCCTTTGGGGACCCCTCCTCCCAGCGCCTCTCTTTATCTTTACTCTGATTGGTTTTCTTCCTAGCAGTTGACAGTATCTGAACTTGGTTCATTTCCTTGCTTCTTCCCCGTCTTTATGATAAAGTCAGCTTTAGGGAGCTGGCGGCTTCCTCACTGCTTATGTCTGGGGTCCTGGAACAACACCTGCACGTAGTCAGAACTCAAGTTATTCAAGAATTTTAGAAGGAACAAATGAATGACTACGTGGAGAATGAATGATGTAGCCGCATCTGTGTTAGAACTGACTGAGTCTAAATTGGAACCTGATGTCTTTCTCTCACGTGCATCACCTCCTCCTTGTAACCCTTCATCTTTCCACATCATTCTGTGAAGTTTCCACAGGCTTGGCATTGTCTGTTCAGATTCCTGCTGCTTTAATTGAGGTTTTCGCTTCTGTAACAGTTTTGTTATCTTAAATTTTATCCCCTTCTGCTATTCTTCACTTTTATCTCTATTTTGTGATGTTCTCTGTTTTATCTCTTATAGTTCTTCTCTCAGGTATTTCTTCCATATTCCATTTTCTCTTAAATTTATCTGAGAATATAAAGAAGCATTTGCCTGGAAGATGTTTTTCCCTGTCTTTGGAACAATTCTTTGAAAGCGTGTCCTTTGTCAGCCTTTTCCCTGACTGTTCTATTTTCACTTGGGTCATGTCTTTGTCAGACCTTTATTGAAGAGCACTGCTCATCTTCCAGTGGGAACGATCCTATTGGGCCCTGCTAGTTACTCAAGGGTAGTCTGAGCCACAGCACAGAGAGGGAGTGAGCCAGTGAAATAGTCACCTTGGTTTCTCATCTGTTCTGCATCATCCTCTAACTTAGGAGCAGGTTTTTCTGCATTTTCCCGTTTTTCACTTTGGCATGCCCTTGGAATGCATCCCAGTAAACTCATATTTTTAGTGGTTTTTGTTGTTGTTTAATTAGGGTTAAATGGTAAATAGTCACAAAACTGATTGTCATTTTTCCTTCTCTCCTGTTTTTCTCCAGGTTGGAATTCAAAAGCTGAGAGTGTCTCCACAGAGGACCCATCTTCAGCAATGCCTTCCTTCCCATTCTGCTTCCTCCCAGCTTTTTCAAGACCCTCTCATTTTCAGTGACATCTGTTTGCTGTCCTGGCTCTGCAGAGAGATGCAGGGTCCACCCTGGATGCTGGATGTGGTTGCGTGTCGCTGTCGACCATCACGTGTTATTTGAGGTTGCCATCATTTACTACCTTCACTGAAGCTGGAGCTCATTTGCCATCATTTTTGCTTTCACTGGTGGATTTTAGAAAAGAAAGCCTGACTTTACTTGCTTTTTACTGGAGCAACTTTGAAAAAGTGGAGTGAAGTCCAGCTGGCTTTGGGTGGGGTCCAGTGATGAAACTGCTCCCAGCTCAGCTGCCCCTATTGCTTGATCCATATGTCCCCGTGTGGTTCTTATATGGTTTCGCTAAAACTGGAAAGAAGTTACAGCCAGCACGAGTATAGTGTTTATAATGATTTGTTTTGAGTAACTCGCTGGTATTTCAGGATTCAGCAAATGCTGATAATTTGTGAGTAACTGCTGGAGCAGAGAAAACTAACATTTAATGGATATCTACTAGGTGATGATTGCTTTACATCTGTTATCCTTCAATTTAATCTTCACAACAACCCTACTGGCTGGGTATTATTATCTCCGTTTTGTGCACCAGGAAACTTGCTGGAAGTTGCCTTCCTACTGGGATCTGATTGTGAAGCAAGTGCTAGTTCTCTTGAGCCCTGAGGTCCTCTGTGTGGAGATGTCTCCATTACTGTTTCTTGTCCTTCTTGGCGACATTTGGCCTTATCAGGGCCTAAGTTAATAAAAGTTTTGTCATCGTGTTCGTCTTTATGAATGTCAACGCGGAGGGTACCCAGTGATCTTACCCATGCATTAAGGCTGTGAAGTCGAAAGGATTAAGACAGTAGTTAAAAACAGGTAGTGTGTCCCCAGCTGCCCGTTACATAGTAGTTACAGCTGCTGGGCTACAAGGGTGCTAAGGAGGAGTACAGGCGCCTTTTGTCTCTTAGAGCCCCTAGTCCACATCTGTGTCTCCCCATGGGCTGCTTCGTGAATCAACAACTATCCTCTTACCTGACTCTCTCACCCCCATGGCACGCGGAACGTCTGCGGCGGGTCGTGGGTGCTCAGTAAATGTTGGATGGATGGATGGATGATGGGGAAGTAGGTGCAGGCTCCGAACTCACAGCACTCACCCCTGAAGGCCCACTTATACTTCCAAGACTCTCCCATCCTTAACCCTACAGTTGGGGATTCATCCTTTTTGCGTAGCACTTGGTTCCAGGTGTCCATCATAAATGTGATGCTATGTCTCTCTGTGAAGAACAGATACTCTGAGAAGAGGGAATCAAACCTGCTTTGCTAGGTGTTTCTTAGGTGTCAGACTTTCTCCCTGAGAAGAGCTCTTACTTGAGGAGACGTTATGGGGGGAGGAAGAGTTGAAGGAGGTGGGTAAATTCTAGGAGGTGGTGTAACGGCCCCAAAGATGGAACCCGGGAATACGCCATGTCACATGGTGAAGGGGAATTAAAGTTGCAGATGGAATTAAGGTTGCTAGTCAGCTGACCTTAAGATAGGGATGTTATCTTGGCTTATCCAGGTGGACCCAAATAATCACAGGGTCTTTAAAATTGGAAGAGGGAGGCAGAAGAGGTGGTCAGAGTGATGCAGCATGACAAGGACTCCATCCACATTTGCCGGCTCTGAAGACGGAGGAAGGGGCCATGAGCCAAAGAATGCGGGCGGCTTCTAGAAGCTGGAAAAGGCAAGGCAATGGTTTCTTCCCCCAGAGCCTCCAGAAGGAGCTCAGCCCTGCAGACATCCTGACTGTAGCTCAGCAAGACCCGTGTGAGACTTCTGAGCTATAGAACTATAAAATAATACATTTGTGTTGTTTTAAGCCATTACGTTTGTGTAATTTATTACAGCAGCAGTGGGAGACCAATATGTAAGAGAATGCAGTTTGAAAAAGCTGGGATCGCAGTTGAATTGCCCACCTCCACTTGACCATCTGGAACAAAGATTGGCCTGAACTGTGAGTGAATTATTTGGACCTGCCTCTGGGTTTAGGAGGCTGCTCAGTGGTCTCATTGGTGATCCCATCTGCTGGGGACTTGGTGGGCGAGTCACCAGGCCTCCTTGAGAAGATGGGGAAGAAAACACAGTTTAGCTCATTTCTGCCGATTTAGTCTCCAATGAAATCACCCAAGAACTGTTTGGGTGAGTTTGACAAAGCAGCAGTGGGATAAAGATTCAGAAAACACCTCCCTTGGTCCTCCGTTTGAGAGATTTCAGGCGTTTTAAAGTCTTCTCTGAAAGGGGAACACATTCTATTCAAATTCCTGGCACAGCTGCAGAAGTGTATTAGCATTTTTGTTTTGGTTTCAGAGTTTCTTCTTGATTGATAATGATAGCAGCTCAGCTGGAGAAAAATGCACACATGCACACACACACACACGTGCATACACAGAGTTCCAGCAGCTCCCAACGTTCTGTTCAGCAGCAGGTGAATTGGGTGGGTGTTCATATATGTAGGTTTGCCTATGCTCAGTATTTTAGGGGACTGAGAGTGGCCTGTTATAAATATTAAAACAAAATTCAAACATTTTTTAGTTCTTATATGCTAGGTGAAGTGCTAATCAGGTTACATGTGTATCTTATTTAATCCATACAATTGTGTAAAATAGATACTATTCCTATGCCCATTTTATAGATGAGAAAGGAGGTTATAGCCTAAATGAGGTTGTGCAGCTTGTGTGCTGCAGACCTGGTCCTCCACGCTGGTCTGTGTGACTCCAGATATGAGCTCGTGGTGCTTACATGCTCATAATGGCCAGGTCGCTGAGTTTGCACCCTGGCTCCGTGTTCACTAACTGCGTGACTGAGGGCGAGTTGCTTAATATTGTTGTCTCTTAATCCCTCATGGAAAATAGATGCAATAATAATACCTACCTCAAAGGGTTGTTTGTGCACTAAATGAGTCAATACTAGTTAAGCGCTTTGAACATTGCATGACAACTAGGATGTCCTCATATAATGATAGCTATTGTTGTCACCTTAGGGCTGATTTTTTTCTGTAAATTGTCATGTCGACCAGTGGCTTGGATTCAGTGTGCTAGTGAATCATTTGTGAACGTTGGACAGAGCCTAGTTCACATCAGCCAAAGTTTAAATAAAACAAAACAAGAAAGGAAATTAAGCCAATGGATAAATGTATATCTTAATAATCCCTTTCTTTTTATGAATATCATTCTCATAATAACCTCAAAAGGTCAGTGGGGCAGTAATTATTGTATTTTTTTTTGCTAAAATTGGGGAAACTGAAGCTCAGAGAGCAAAAATGACTTGACCAATGTTATACAACGATCAAACAGGAGAGGCCGATCTGCTTCCAGATGTAGTGATGATTCTGCATCATCTCCCTCCCTTCCTTCCTTCCTTCCTTCCTTCCATCCACTCGTCATCCACCTAACCATCGATCCATCCATTGATCCAACCATCCTTCTTTCCTTCCTTCTACCCATCCGTCTATCATTTATCACGCAGAGTGTGCAAAGGAATGCAGTCACCAAATCCATTACAAAGAAATGTGGAAATGTACATATTCCTTGAATCTTGGTTCACTGGATTCTTTCTAATAAGATTACAATGGCTTCATTAGGTTTTCTTCTCCTGGGGTCATCTTTATCTTTGTCTGTGACCTGGCTACTCCTGAATATTTTTCTTGCACTTATTCAGGAAGCGTGCATATTTTAATGAAATTCTACGAGGACTTGATGCTTACCACTGATGGTGTGAAATGGATTTTAGCATGTGAAGAACTCAAAAGATATGTTAATAGTCCTATGTACTGTAATGAATTTAGAAAAAAAACGTGTAATGAGCATATTTCAGGGATGGTGTTTTGGTGATTTTCACTTGGGATGAGGCTCCGGTAGGGAGTTCCCCTTAGATGCCACGTGCAGGTCTCAGCCCTCTCCCTGACACACAGATGCAGAACGGATGCTCTGGGTGTGACACCTCCTCCCTGAAGCCGACGGGGGAAACCCCCGACAGGAGCCCGGACTGGAGAGGAGAGTGCAGCAAAGCAATTGAACTGTCAGGCATGGTAAGAGGAGGCCACTGGCGAGACGGCGCTGACTACAGACAACTCCTCTTTAATACTGAGGCTTCTTGGCCTTAGCTTGAAAAAGTCTTCACTCTATTTGTGTTTCAAGAGCTTTCTGGATGAAATCTCCCAATTGTGAGATTGTATGCACGATTACAGCTGGCTCTGCAAATTAGCATATCTTGCAGGTATATTAGCTCATTTGAACAACGTACATTCATCCCTAGAAGGCAGCTTAAGCTGCCATCAGTATTCCATGTGCAGGACAGGAGAAAGTGGTGACCGTGGCTGGCAGTAGAGTCTTTTCCTGGTTCAGATGACCTGGCGGGGAGCTCATCTGAAGAACCCACTAAAAATATTTTGAACATGATGAAGACACACTTGAAAGACTTGCTGAAAGGTATTCAGGGGTGTTTTCCCCACCTCGACGGGAGTGGTGAGTGGACAGAGAACAAATTCTCATCACCTCCAGGATGTGGCGAATCATTTATTCAGAAGACAGACTCTGGAGATTGCCTAAACCCAAAGTTCCTTATACCATTTGGGTTAAGGATTAATTCTCGGTGTCCAACATGACCAAGGTGAGATGGTTGACTATTTCTGAGAATGTAAAAATGGGAATTGGTTTTCTTGGTACTAACTTATATTCAGTCTGAAAACTGGAATCGTCTAGAAGACAGAAATGCGCCTAAAGCAGAGATTCTCAACGTGGGGTCCGCAGACCAGTGACCGCCACCCCACCTGAGAATTTATTAAAGGGGCAGCTTCGCAAACCTTGCCCCAGGCCTACAGGATCAGAAACGCTGGCAGGGGTGGCACCAGCCCTGCGTCTGTTTTCACAAGTCCTCTGGGGGCGCTGCTGGACCCTCTACTTCGAGAACCGACTGGAAGCCGAATAGCCCATCACTCACGAGCGATGGTGGAGAAGTCCATCCTTTTCACTGAGGAGCTTACTTTCCAGTACGTGTTTTAGGGGAATTATTTAGATTTATCATGACCTGTATTTCTTTTAAAAAACCTAATCTTTTAAAATACAGTTAAACTGTTTTATTTAAGTCATGTTCATTTTACGGATACCTTCTATTTGTGATGAGCGATATTTAGTGTTTCATTAATGGTAATAATAATAACTTCATTCAAGAAAAAAATGAGTATTTTGAAAAAGAAAATCATAGGTTAGGTTAGTTAGCAATGGTACAGTTGGTATTATTTGTATCTTCTTTTAATATCTCTATAGTGAGTGTGTATTACCTTTGTCATCAGAAAACAATACGTGTTCTAAATATAAGTAAATCAATAGGTTTTAAAATGTGCTGGGGGGGCGGTAAAGATGGGGTAGGATGCTGATGGGAAGCGGATGTACTTATTGTTTTTTTCCGTTTTTTGCAATTAGCGTTTGACTGACTTACTAATGACATTTTAACATAAAACGTGCGATGTGTGACTACAGAGTGCCGTGATTGCCCTTCAAAACCTTGCTGGAAATAAGCGTCCTGAAAGTTCTGCTGATAGAGAGGATTTTTAAAAATGTCACTTATTTCCCTTTAAACTTACGTACAGTAAACTTCTTTCTTGTGGTGGACAGTTCTGACTTTTCCTGGAGTCATGTGACCACCACGATTAAGACACAGGTCTGTTCCATCACCCCCCAAAATCCCTTGTGCTGCATCTCTGTAGTAAATCGCTTCTTCTATTCCATCCCCTGACAACCACTGTTCTGTTCTCTGTCTCCATAGCTCTGCCTTTTCCAGAATGTCGTATAAATGGAATCTTACAGGATACGGCCTTTGGGTCCGGTTTCTTTCACTGGCATTTGAGATGCATCCATGGCTGTTGCATTTATCAGTAGCTGTTTGGTTTGCTTGTTTGTTTGTTTTAATATGGATGGATTGCAGTTTGTTTTCCAGTTGGGCAATTATAAGTTGCTCTAAGCAATCAGGGTACAGATTTTTTGTGTGAACATAGTTTTCATTTTGATTGGGCAAAAACCTAGAACTGAGGCTGCTGGGTCATATGGTAAGTGCATGTTTAAGTTTATCGGAAACCGTGAACCTATTCTCCAAAGTGACTGCCATTTTGCATCCCTACCAGCAACGTATCAGACTTCCAGCTGACCCACATTCCTGCCCATCCGTGGTATTACCAGTATTTTTTATTTCGGCCATTCTAAGAGCTATATGGTAGTTTTAATTTGTCTTTCCCTGATGGCTAATGATGTTGAATATCTATTAGTGTGTTTGCTGCCATTTTTATATCGTCTTTGGTGAAGTGTCTGTTCAAGTTTTTTGTCCATTTTTTATTGAGTTGTTTGTTTACTTACATTTGAATTTTGAGAGTTCTTTGTTTATTCTGGATATAAGGACTTTATCAGATATGTAATTTGCAAATATTTTCTCCGAGTTGGTGATTTGTCCTCTCATCCTCTTAAAATAGAGAGTAGTTAATGCGAATTATTTGAGGTCCTTGTATGTACTTTTTGGAAGTAAATGAAGACCACACAAACGGGAACAAATAGAGGCTATTTGTTCAGAGGTGGCTCTGGCAAGGGGCTCGGCCACCCTTGTGTTTGGCAGAGACTCAAAGGAGGCGGAGGAGCGGGAGAGCTTTATGGTGGAAAAGGGAGGGGGCCTCCAGGTGTGCCCCGATTGGAGGCTGTTGGCCCGGGGAAGCCAGAGGCCGCTCCCTGGAAGCTGAGCATCGCATGTGATGTGTTTGCGGAGCGTATTTGACTTTCTCTGGTTGGTCCTGCATTGGAAGCGGGAGCAAAGATGAGAGAAGCTGGCAGTTACTGACCCTTCCTGGCCGTTCTGGGCTGATTATGGCAGAGGCTGTGGTTTGGCTTCCTGGGCTGGTCACTGCTGGGGTCGTGGGTCAGAGTTCCACTGTCCATCTGTCGTCTCACCATTGTCTGTTTGTATGTTCAGTCTCTCACTTTATTTATGGCAATATATATTCTGTGGCTGGGCCTTGAATAAGCAGGCTACGCCTGGGCCGGTAAGGGCCAGGGAGATGGTCCGAGAACCACTGCAGGAGGGGGTGGGCTGGGCCGCGCTGAACCTGGCTTCTCTGGGGAGTATTTGGGACTGATTGAGAGCGGCAGGACCCAGAGGGGTTCGGGGAGGAGGGAGACCAGCCCCATCAGTACGTCAGTGGCCAGAGCATCCGCTGCTGGCCTTGGGGGAGCAGTGAGAGCCGGCCCTGTGGATCGTCCCACTGGCCCAGCACACTGCAGCCCTGGGCTGGCCTTCCCTTCTGAGCAGCTTGGCAGACGGGCTGCAGGAGCAGTGTGCCTTGTCTTCCCCGAGCCCACCCAGGTTGGGGTGAGGTCCCCTGATCTTGCTTTTGTGCCGTCGCTACAACTTCTGCCTGAGAGCCCAGGGTGAGCTCAGCTTTGTCCAGCCCAGGAGGGGAGCGGATCCTGGGGAGGGGTCCGCAGGGAGCCCCGAGTCTGGTGACTGTGGGAGGGAGGCAGCAGTGTCAGCAGGGCTGTGACATGGCCGCAATCACCCTGCTCCTCGTGGGCGCTGGGCACCTGCTGCCGTTCAGGCAGGCATCCTGCGTGTAGCCAGATGCCCTGTCACCTCTGTCCACTGGGCTGTGACCGCCTGTGACTGCAGTCACTCAGTGTTTGGTCGAGGGAAGCAGATGCTGGCAGCTGGCAATCAATATTGCTGAAGTGACTGCCTTTTTGCATTTGAAATGGCATCTTTCAGCTGCAGGGATTTGCGGTGTCAGTGCAGGCCCGCAAGATCGAAGGCCGCCAGGCCACCAGCAGGAAGGCTGGTGGGAGAGCGAGGCTTTCAGAGGGGGCCCTGGGGCAGAGCAGGAGGCCCTGTCCAGTGCCTTTTTCCTTCTTCTCTCTCCACCAGGGTCATTCCGGCCACCTCTGTGTCTCTTCTGTGTATCACTTCTTCAGGGAGTATTGGGAACCTTTGGGCTGATTATACGTGAAGTGAAGGAAAGTCTGACTCTTCCCCTGATTTTTAGGGACATACGTCTTTAGCTTAAAACTTTGCTACCCTCCAAAATGTAAATGCATTTGGGAAGATATAAGCTATTTACATCATAGTATGAATGAGCTCTGGAACTTTTCCATGGGCCAGGAGGTCGGTCAGGGAGGGAGGAGGAGGCTGGCAAGGCCTGCATGTCACCGAATCAGCCCCCAACCCGGCCTGGTTCCTGGGCCCTGAGATCGGGAAGGTGGGGTCGGGTGGCCTTCTCCCAGTGGGTCAGGGCGGGGGGCACAGGCCACGGGGGAAACAGAGTCTGTAGACAGCAACTTTCTCTCCAGCCCAAGCCTGAACCTGCAGGGGCCCCCGTATTTGTGGACAGCGGGTCTGTCTGTTCATGTGATGGAGGGAAAGTGTTGACCGCTTCAATCCTGATTTCTATTTCACTCTGGGCTGGGGGGGCCGACCAGCCACTTCGGAGCCAACTGGTCCAAATGGAGTTTCTTTCTCAAGAACTCCGTGCCCTCTCCCCGCACCGCCTGCCCCGTTCACTCTGAACGGCTGCTAAGTTGCTTGGACCACGAGGAGCTGTTATTTCACAGAGAACAGAACCTTCACAAACCCTGCTCTGTACAGATCTCTGTGTTTCTCCATCTCTGTATCTCCTGCTCTAGGAATCTCAGTAATCTACTAAGACGGGGTCAAGGTTGCTTCGGGAGAAAGCCCAGATCTCCGACAGGGGCGTCTCCGCAGGGCCTGCTCTTCTGAACTCCTCCCTGAGAGCTGCCTACCTTTGCCCCTTGGCTCCCTCTGTCCTTCTGCAAAATAGGGGTGATGGTGGAGAGAGGCAGGCCAACCGTAAGAGGCAGGACACGTCATCCTGAGCTGTCTGCCAAGTGTGAGGTGTGTCATTCGTGGTGGTGGCAGTGCTACCAATGTTCTCAGGACGCTGGGACTGTGGGTGCACCGTGCACTTTTAAAGAGGATCTTTATGGAGTTTATTTGAGGGGAAGGAAATGATTAGTCAAGTGAAGAAACCCTGGCCCTAAGAGACAGACCCTCGGAAGTACCATCCTCCGTCAGCTTCTGACTTGCGTCTCCCATTGGTAAATGGGGTGGACTGTCTTTTCCCCACACAATGGCCGCTGCGGTCATCGTGTTAAATATAATTAAAATAAGTTCCTTCTGAGGAAGTATCCCTGCTGTTCTGGAATGTCTGGTTCTGGAGGGCACCACCTGATTTCATACGGAAACTTTTTGGACAGTGTAGAAATGCTGCTCGGAAGTGCCATCTGGGGAGAAGTCCGCTAGGGGACTTCTAATGGGGCTGCTGCTCGTCGCCAGGCTGGCCGACACGGGGCATCTGGAGAGGACTGGGGTCCTGGCTGGATAAGCAGCTCTCAGGGGGCTGTTCCTTCCCCGTCCAGTGACCCCGAGCTGGGAGGCACGGCAGGCCCTGGGCAGTGGGGTCCCTGGCAGCACACGGCCGGCTCCCCCTCCAGGCCTTCAGCTGTCCCTGTCCCGTTGCCCCTCCTGGTCCCAGTCTGAGCCCTTGGCCCGACACCAGGTCCATGGCCCGGGGCCCCGGCTGTCTTGTGTCCTCTGAGTCCCTTGCTGGGAATAGGTGTGCATTTGGACTCTGAGCCTTCCTTCTTTCCATCCCCCAACTTTCCCGTCCCTGCGTCTGTGTGACACCCTGCCCGCTGGAAGGTTGGGTGGCACCAGGGTAGCGTGGAAAGAGACGCTAATGCCGACAGGAGAGTCCCTTAGAGGGCCTGGGCAAGGAGCCACACAGCTGGGCCCACCGTACCCCTGGCCAGGGACCCCCCCCCCCCACTCACAATTTTAGAAAAACGAAGCCTCTAGGAGCTCAGGGCTGGTGGTCCATTTTTGACCCCTCGCTCTTCCCCTCGCATCCTGGCAGGAGGGAACGCCCTGGATTCACAGCTTGATCACAGGGCGGGTGTGAGTGTAAAGGCCTCACGTCTTCCCCTTTTCTCATCGCCTGCTTTCCTACAGGGGATGGCCTGTTTGTTGTTCTTTGTTTGTTATTGTTGTTCTTGATAGTTCGCATGCGAGGTCTCTATTTGGGGCCGACCTGTCCCAAAGCCAACCTTGGGGCACCGTGCGTCTCAGAGGCCAGAACGCCTGCTGCTTGATGGCACCCAGAGCTGGGAGAGCTCGGCATGGCAAAATAGAGAGCGGGCCCACAGCGCATCAAACCCAGATGTTAACGGCTTTATTCTGACTCTCTGCGCTTATGCACATGCATCTCTTTTCCCTGGAGATCTTCGAGTTGGCTGGATGGCTACTTTGACTGCCAGATTCAAAAAGAAAAGGCCCATAAAATTCACAAATGCACAGTCACGTGTGTAGTTTTCGCTCAGCCGCGTCTCAGGGTGACCTAAATGTGGGCACTGGGGCCCCTCTTTGCTGTTTGATTGTTTAAGGCTCAGAAGTGCCCAGATTTCCAGTGCACAGAATCATCCCAATTCCATGTATAGAGCAAAGGGGCTGGAGTTTTGGTTAAAGAAAATAATGCATCCCAATTTAATTTATAAAACGTTATGTTTTCTTTCAGCAAGGACACTTCCTATGTACACATCAGTGAGGGCAGTGGTATTAACAAAGATACCCAATATGTAGCAAAGAGAGCTAAGCCTTCAGTAGGTGAACCTTCAGACAGTTTCTTTTCTCAGCCTTTTACATTCTGAATCAGAAAATCTTAACCTACAATTTCTTTTGTTGGGAATGAGTTGTGCATCGCTCCTGGCTGGGATTCCAAGTGTGACATAGACCAGTGATGTCAGGAGCTTCCATGACCTTGATCACAGGTCTGCTCATCAGGTGGAGTGTAGATCCGACCAACCGTTGGAGAGAGGTGACTTTTTTCTCACTGAGGACTCCTGGGTTCCCTAGACGCTGGGTCCCTGAGCCTGCATCACTCTTAAGTCCAGCCATACCTTGTTTTATTGCGCTTCACGTTTTTGCACTTTGCAGATACTGTGTTTTTTACAAATTGAAGATTGTAGCAACCCTGCATTGATCGAGTCCACTGGCGCCATTTTCCCAACAGCATTATTTTAAAATGAAAGTATGTCCGTTGTTTTTTTAGACATAAGGCTATTGCACACTTAATACACTACAGTACAGTAGTGGGAAACCAAAAAATTTGTGTGACTTATTTTATTGCAATATTTGCTTTATTGTGCTGGTCTGGAACCAAACCCACAGCGCCTCCGAGGTATTCCTGCAGAAGATGGAATCCTCCAGTTTGGGGAAAATAGTGGTGAAACCCCGAATTTGGTTGCTTTTGGATCTGAAAAGTATTTTGTCATGCTGTTTCTATATTTACATGTGGTTTTAAAATATGCCTCCTAAAATATAGCATTAATTTCTTTTGCTCATAGTGCAAAAAAGCATCAAGTGTTCGGAAAGACTCAAACTTCTGACAAATAAGCTGTTTACTCTTCAGTTTGGTCTTACTGAGAAATTTTCACCTTTTTTTTTTTTTTCTTTTCAGTGTTAACATGTGGAATTTTAGTCCTAAAGTGATAAGCTTGAGCTAGCTATTCAAAATACTCAGTATATCCCTCTGTTAGGTCATTTCAGTAAGCCTTTTAAAAGCAGACAGTGTTTTTTAATGGCATTTTAGTATCACAAAGAAAAGTTCTTTTTATTTCATCTTTGATTTCAAAACCTCACACGAAGAACTTACTGTCTCATAGTGTGGGAAAACAGAACACTGCTGTCCTTTTCTTTGCATAACACACATAGTTTGCTTCTGTGACTTGATAATATGCACGATTTTTATTATTTTCTTCAAGCTGGAGTCAAGACCAGAGGCCCCCAATTCCCCAAGAGTGAACAGTGTATATAAATCAGGCTTCAGATGCGACCTCTTGTCTGCCCCAGCAGAGCGGGCTTCCACACTCCTCCTCTGGTCTGTATCACTGCTCAGCAGGTAATTATGGAATGAATGTAAAATCTCTTCCCTTGCAGCATGAGTTCTCAAGATGTCCCTGCTGACTCTGAGTTGTCCATTGTGCGCTCTGGGGAACCGTGCTGTCCAGTGTGCCTCTCACACGGATGCAGAGTTGGTTTGAGCTCTGCATACGAGCGGGCTTTGCCCAACCGTGCAGCAAGACACCTGTGAGAGCACACAGGTGAGGATAACCGCCATTAATATCAGTGACATCCCAGAGTGACGTCACTGAGGAATTTCGCCCATTGCTTCTTCTCATTTCCCGACCATAATATCTAACTAGTGGCCAGATTTACACATTTCTCAGTAAGTGTGACTTGACCTATTTCTGCAAGGAAAGCTCTGATCTTGAATGCTGTTTCTGTAGTTTTGGTCTCTTTTCCCCCTCTGATGCCTTCATGCCACTAATTGCGGTTGTTTTATCAAAGATCTAGTGATGCACAGATTGGCAGGTCAATAAAAGTCAATTTTCAGTTAATCCTTATCTTACTTCCTAATAGCTCTTGACTATTTTGGATGCTTGATAGAAATCCTCTGTTGCAGATTCACTTTTTATAACGTATGCTTGTGTTGAAGTCTGTTCATTATTAACAATCACTGTGCTGGAATAGCTAGGTTGTTAGTTTCGTATTAAAAGTTTAAACAGTGATAAACATTAAAACTACTCTTTATTTTTAAAATATAATAAATTTACTTTATATTTAGTAAATATTAACACATAATTATTAATGATTAAAATTATTTAAAAATTTGAACTTTTGGGTCATTGATACATTTTGGGTGTTGGGGAGACAACACAGCATAATTGTAGCAATAAATATCCATGTGATAAATGTAAACAACAAAAAATATTTTGAAAACATTCTAGGCAAGGTGTGTGGCCCTGTTTCCTGAATATTACCTGAGAACTGACCAGTGAGATCCTTCTAGGGCACGCACTTTAAGGAAACACCAATTAGTAAGAACTTAAGGAGATTTCTGAGTCAATCATCATCAATATAAATTGTAAATTTGTGAAGTGGTGTGTATGAAATAGTTTCATCACTTTTCCTCTTCAACCACGAAACCGTCAGCGGATCACCTGATAGGTGGGAAGCATGACCACGTACTTCACATTTGTTAGATCACGTTAATCTTCACGGCAGGCTGCGAAAGCCGACGTTATCACTGTTTATAGATAAGAACCACCAGGACTCCTGGTGACCACAGAGCAGGGAAAGGCTGAGGCTCACCTGCCCTGGGCACGCTTGCTGGCTTCCAGCAGAATCCCTGGCAGACTTCGGACTCCGGAGGGGAAGACACAGGGAGGAAGGTTGGATCTTAGGAGAGGAGTTGTGAGGTGTCCCTGGGCACGTCGTTCTCCGTGGCCTGAAAGGGGGACAGGGAAGTAGACTGGATCGCACTGCTCAAATGCAAACAGAAATACGCTCCAGGTGTGAGCTGAACCCTGGCTGTCCATCCAGCCCAAAGAGCAAACACCCTCTGAAAACCTGTGTTTCCTCTTAAAAGTTCATGCAATTTTGTTTTCTATTGCATAATTTATCCTCCTGGTATTAATGTTAAGATATTTTAAATTACAATAGATAGAAATGGGAGCTTTTAGAATATGCCTGGTGCTCAGACCCGCCCAGCACATGCCTGTCACTTCTGGGATAAAGGTGTCCAGCTCTAGCTCGATTAGCCCCAAATATGTAACTCGGTGATTCTGCAGTAGGGTTTGAAAAGGTTAAAAAAAAAAAAAAAAATCAATCCGACTTTCTCTTTGACGTAATGGAGTGGTGTAGGCAGCTGACCAACTCGTTCTGGGTGGTTTTAGCATGAATGTCCTAAGTCCTTGAGACGCCTCAGTCCAGAAAACCAGGATGGCAGGTGAGCCTAGCAGAGGGTGTGAGGAGAACCTCTCCTTCTGCACAAGTAGCTTGAATTCTGCTGTGTGACTCTTCCTCCCGAGCTCAGCTCAGGGAGCAGGTCTTGTCTTCATTTTCCCAGGGCAGATGTGCTGGGAGGTTATTTTGAAAGGCAGGCAGTCCATGAAAGACACACAGACCCATGTGATGATAAGGTTTGGGCCTAATACAATGAATAAATTGTTCATTTTTGAATTGAATAAATATAGTTCATTCCAGGCAAAGCTGCCTCTCTCTCTCATGCTGTCGGGGCCTATTAAAATTTGGATTATCACTTGTCTGTGGCAGCTTTAACTTTTCCGGTTACTTCTTTCTAATATTTTAATGTTTAACATTCATAAATCCACAGCTCGTGTCTACTCATGATGGCTCCTGTCTTTTTTGCATTCCCTGCCTGCCCTATTTAGATTATTTTAGCAACTCTTCACACTTCTGCCCCCTCTGTCTGTCCTTGCACGGATGGAGGAGAAACTTGGATGTCAGAAGTCACCAGATGTTATGCCACCAGCAGGACCACATTCTTGGGCAGAAGTGGGATTACACTCAACCCCCCAAGCGGTTTGAATGTCCCCATCCTCAGTCTCTTTCTGTCTCAATCTCATTTCCTCCCAAGAAATTAAACCTAGTTTTAGTTAAGAACTTGCAAGGGTTTAAAGTTTTTTTTTTTTTTCCCCAGAGTTACCCCTATTTTTAAAATTTGGATCCAGCCACGGATTCAAGCAGTTAGCCAAGCTATACCGTCTTTGCATCCTCTCCAACTTCACAGGTGAAAACTTGAAGCTGTACTCAGAGGCGGGAGACCATTTGGTGATCTTTTCGGTAAATACAGCCACAAGAGGGGAAAAAAAGAACAATACCTAACAGATCCAACTCCTGAGTCCAAGCAGACAGTTTAACCCTTGGGTCATCGCGTTTGTATTCCACTTACTGGATTGTTAATAGATTTTCTTCATTTGTGTGAGACGTTGCAAATGATGTGCGGAGGCCGGCCGGTTCCTCCAGCGCCGGGACCAGAGGTCCACCTGTAAGGAGACGGCGTTAAAAGCTGCTGCAGTTGTTGTCTCCTGACAACATCCCAGCTGTAGACTAGCAATCGCAATCCTCGGGTGGCAGTTTTAATTATCGGCACCGGCGATACCATCAGCAAGTGTGTAATTACGTGTCAGTTTCCTGGCTGTTGGGTATGAAAAGTGGAACCAGTGAAATGATGATTGTGGAAGCGGTAGACTCATATTTAAACAATTCAAAATGTGTAACTGGCAGTGTCATTAAACAGAGAGAGTCTGACCCCAGCTGTCACTTACTTTTCCTTATGCAGATTTGTTCATGCTGTCTGTCAAAAGAGCTCCATGGGCTGAAATGGGACAGAAGAGGTGACATAATTCTCAGAGCAAAGAGGGCTGCTCGCCTTAACTCCGCAGAGGCGTTCTTTTAGCCTAAACAAATATGACGGCGAAACTGTAAATAAACCAAGGCCATTACAGGAAATTCTATAGACTTTTGCTGATGAATACACAAAAGCAGAGTATCAACAGACATCCTAGCCTTAAAAAATGTGAGTCAAACCTGCCCGATTACCAGGCACTTAAAGAATAAGCACTGTGATAATTAGAAGGGTTTATTTTTGAAGAAGAAAATGAAATGACCCTTTTAGTTGTAGACTAAAATTTTGAGTCCAAGATGAAAAAAAAATGTGAAGCTCATTTTGGAGAATGCTAGGTATCAACAAAGAGAAATGTGATGAATTGGATGAAATTACGACACAGATTTCAACTTCAGTCTGGCTTAGGTTATAAGTTGTTATGGCCTCAGATGCCTTGAATCCAATTTAGAAAACTGAAATACGTATGCTAAATAAATGAAGGTTAAAAAGAGACCTGAGTGGCTTTCTAAGAATGGTGGGTTCAAAGTAAGGAATAATCAAATTTCTGCAAACGTAATTACATAGTTCTGTAGCCTACCAACTACACACTTCCGGGAGATGGGAGAAATGCACATTTGCTCTCAAGAGCCTTCATTTACTGGTACTCGAAAAAAAGAGCTGGGTAACCAAGGGTTAAGTCTGCATGCATGCAAAAACAAATGAAAGGAGAGTTTATAAACTGAACTGTGGAGGTTAAGTGCGGGGGTTAAACTAACACAAAGAACTGTGAACACAAAGAAAAATGTTTCTTTAATTTTTAAAATGTTTGCATTTCTCATAATAAACTGAACTTGCAGTTGCATACAAACAACATTATTTCATACCCTGAAGACACTGCAATTTAAGGCTTTTGGAACTCAAATTGATTCTGGACACAATGCTACAACTACAGAGGGGCTGTGGCAATTGTGATCTTCTGAAGGGCATCCAATCACACTGCTAGTAGCACGTTTGCAAGCAAACCCGGGCTCCTGAACACACACAGGTAGGAGGCATTTAAAACAGGGTCAGCTTTGCATTTATTTCTAGTTTCAAAGGTAAAGTTACTGATTTCCTCACAGGCTAACGGAAGCCATATTAATTGCCATGGTACGTTCAGATTTGAAAGTAGTATATAGGCACATGTTAAATCCTCTAAGGATTAATTTGTATTTTATCAGCTGTGAAAAGGGCAATTTTTTACATATCTTGACTTAAGAGGTAGCCTTATTAGGCGTTCATTGGAAAACAAATTCTGCATATATTTTGTAGCAAGGTTTTTAAAAAAATCATTTTTTTTCCTCCTCAAAAGTAGTAGAGTGCGACTAGGGAAGCAATTAGTATTTGTATCTTAGACAAACACGGTTTTGGAGTTTTCTTGCTTATAAATATTTGTACGGCTGGTTAAAGGAAAGAATGATAGAAAATGATGTCCTGTTATATATTTTATCATAGTGGACATAGGGGGGTTTAAGGGGCTTCAGACCACGTGTGTGCCTGTTGTGTGAATTGTCAAGCTACAGTGACAATTCTGTTTTATTTTTCGGGAGAGGGCATCCCGGGATGCTAACATTCTTGCTGGGTTGGCTGTGGAGCAGCAGGTGGAAGGCACGGTGTGTGGGATCCCACTGCTGGATCCCTTGGTTGCTGGTGGAGAAGCCTGTGGCCTCGGCCAGCGCTGGTGAGTTCCTTCCTCTGCCTTCTGTGGGCATGGCTGGTGGGCTCGGGTTCTCATTATCTCGGGGAAGTGGGGTCATCTGAGAAGAGCCCGCTTTTCTTATGTGTAAGCAAGGGATAAAAACCGAAAAGTGTACCAACAAACCCAAGTTTCTGATGATGTTTTCCTCTGGAAAGAGGACTGGTTTCAATGGTGCTTATCGTATTTTCACCCCCAAAATATTAAGTGGCCCAGTTAAATCAAGGAACCTAGTGAAAAAAAAAAAAATTGTTCTCTGCAACATGCTTCGTCGAATGGCTTGTCTTGTTTTATTTGAAAGGTCCCCAGAGAGATCACTCCCACAACTTCTTTTGGAAGTCTGTTCTGCAATGTAATAGATCGTATTGTCAAATGCTTTGTTAAACTTTTACTAGAAGATGTGTATTGCACTCAGCATTGGCGGTTCTTGAAATTCTATCAGGGAAGTGCAATCAAATTGGTCTCCCATGACTTGTTCCTTGGTTGACGTGGAATGGGTTCCCCTCTGCTTCTGGCATTTTCCAGGGAGGGGAGCCTCCCCTTCCTTTAAGCCTCATATGGGCACCGTGTTCATCATCGGGAAGAGGTTGTCTCAGGGAGCACGGCCCGTGATTTCCTTTCAATTTTGACAAATCGTGCCACATGAATTTAAACTTCCAGAGATGGAACGTGCCTACCCTTTCGTGCTAGAAATCCCTAACTTGGGAAATTGTACACATTCACTGGGGTTCAGCTTCCGTGCCCTGTGGTTTGGCCCACTTTTCCCTTTCAGGTGACTTTGTGTGACTGAGCTATTTTAAATGATTCTCCCCTGCCTCTAGTTTGCTTCTGAACTGAAAAAGTTTTTATCTGCAAATAAATAGCTACTCCCCATGGTCTTCCCAGGAGTTTGCTGCATCCTACATGCTCCCTTCCTCTGGGAGCTCCAATGGACTTTTGACTAATGAGGTGACCTTAAGAGAAGTCCTTGCCTGGATGTCCAGCGTGGCCGCCCGTGGTGATGACAAGTGTGAATTGCACACAAGGAAATGGCCTCACACAGTTGCTTCTGATGTCAGTGCTTGGCCAGTGAGCCTGTCCTGCTCAGGCTCAGGCCCCAAATAACTTCCATCACCATATATTAACGGGATTCAGGCCAAGTGTTAAGTGCCCATTATCACGTGTCGCCACACCATTAAGAGTTACGCAGTACTGATGATTTTAGGCATCGGTACTTGACTGTCCTCTGTAAAGAGAAGCTAGGTTTAAAATGAATGAATTTCAATTCTGCCTCTTTGAGGCAAATTCTTACCAATCTACAGAAAAGGGCATGTGACATATTTGACCCATGGGTTCCCTAGAATATTATATTTCAATGAAAGGTTTAAAGGAGAAACAAATGAAAAAGAAAGGGAAAAAACCCAAATAGTTCTTCTGTAAGCACTAGGCTTTCTCAAGAATCCAGGAGCTTCTAGACTCTTCATCCTCAAAGGGTGGCCAGACCACCCAGGTTCCTCCTTCTCTCTCATTTCTACTTCCCGGTGTCCCTGGTGTCCACCTGTGCCCCCAGCCCCTCTGGGGCTCCGGTCCTGGCATCCTCGGGAACGTGGGTCTCCCTGAATGGGGCACGCCAGGCTGGGGCAGGAGCCGGAAGGGTGTCCAGGAGCCCAGCTGATGGGGTTCTGGAGGGACCCTGCCTTATCCGCTGCCCCTGGAGGCCCGTGTCCGAGGGGGACTGTTCAGGAGCCTTGTCAGCAGTTGTAGCACCTTAAGTATTTTCCTCAGACTGGAAAGTTGCCATAATTATAATGTTTTGTTCATTTCATTTCAGACATTACTATTCTGTGGGAATAATAGTGAACCCCATTGGAGCATATTGAGGTTGTCATGATGAACTCTTCAGACTAGACGTCTTCACGGGGTCTGTTGACTTACCCCATGAATTGTATGAGAATTGCTAAGACCACTGCATCAGAAGAGTGTCGCCGGCGATGTCACCAGAATGTCATTGGGGATCTGAAATAATATTTCACCTGTGCCAACCAATCAAAGCTCTCTGAGGCCCGTCAGCCAGGAGGGCGGCAATCTTGTCTCAGCAGCATTCTACCAGCCACAGACCTCCAGGGCTGAGAAAAGACATGCTTTTAACTGCTGAAATACTCCATCGACTTTTCCGATGAAAGCATGTCATTGCAAGGCAGAGTTGTATACAGGACAGCATGCGTTTCGAGTTACATATTCTTTTTTATTTCTGTATCAAACAAGATATCTAGTATCCAGTCTATTTAATTGATGGGATGAAGCTGGATTCATTTTGGGATGTCATCCTTCTTCATTACTCCTCGGGTTTTCCTCATCATGAGCTTCCTCAGAGGACAGAGACAACTACCTAGTTTTCACGAGGACGAGGTGTCAGTTGAATGCATTTTAAACACTACCCTCAGTGATTGCAGTCAACATTTTAAATGTGGAGCAATTACACACTAAAACGACACGAGACACATGCTTTCTAGAGAGATCGCTATTGCATCTCCATGGCAAGTGCAATATTTAGAGAGAAACGTTCTTTCCCTAGACTTTACCCATTTGTAAGCAAATAAAATAACTGTTAACCTAGAAATCACATCCTGGGTATGTATCATCATCTAAGTATTGCTATAAGTTTTCTTCCAAGTTGTGTGAGTCTTAGCTTCCTTAGTAGTTTATAATTTATGACAGATTTGCAGTTTATTTTAATTTTTTTTTCTGCTTACAAAGAAAATTCAGGCTTCTCACAGAAAATTCTCAAAGTACAGAAAAGTAAGAAGCAGCAGCCCATACCCTCAATTCTACCCGTTGAAGGCTGTCAAGTGAAGGGCTGTATTTTTGGCTAATGTGATAAGCTTTTAAAGTTTCAAAAACAATGTCTCGAACTAGTACGGTTTTTATTCTCTCATCTTAAGATATTTGTAACTTCATTTTAAAAGCTTTCCATATGATCGATGACGTGCCCAAGATTGCTGGGAATACCTTAACTCATTCATCTTTAACATTTCCTGAAAAGCCTGAATTTAAGCTCTGTGTGAGTGCTGACACCATTTTTTATTTCATCAGGAATCTGTCTTTATTTAGCTTGCATCTGGGGCTGACATATCAGGACCAGATGAAGTGGATTGGAGGAGCCTGGGCCCACCCAGTGGAGAAAAGGTACCAAGCTACGGTTGGGTGGCATCGAGGTTGACAGCCCGGGGCCTCTATGATTGGTGTCTGGGCCACACAGAGGGAGCCGTGCACAGATTTCCACGCCAAAACGGGCCATGGTCACAGTCACCTAAGAGGTCGCTGTGTCTGCTTGAGGACCCCACACCTAAACCCTCTTGGATAGGGTTTACCACTTAATTGTGTGCATATTGGTTTCCAGGAAATTTGGAAGGAATTGTGGCTGGCTCCGTTCAAAGGCATTGGTTTGTTTCTCAAGGATGTTTGCGGAAGTAACTTGGATGAAAAGGACTCCTTTAAAACTCCTTTAAAATCTCTCTTATCAGCCAACAGAAGTCCTTCCCATCAATTTTGGGGCTTTTACTAAATCTCAGAACCTATCACCTAACACAAAAAAATCAAGTGCAGATGAAGGCTGTACATGAAGATGTCACACGTCTAGGAGAAAAGTCGGAGGGGTTTCTGGGGCCCCCTGGGAGGTTTCTTCTGGGGGGTGAGTGGCAGCCGTGGGAGTGACTGTGGGCTGCATGTCACTGCCTCCCAAGCACACGCCTGTTCAATAACAACTGAGGTGTGCACACTTGGACTCCGGGTGATGCGTGGAGGAGAGACCAGTTCTGATGCACCATTTTCAGGGAGGTCAGGGACAGAGAGAAAGACCTAGAGCAGGAAATGTGGACCTTTTCTCATTTCGGGGGCAGGATTCTGCCCCATCTAGGGTCTCTGGCGTGGAGAGTGAGGTCAGGGATGCCAACCCCTGGTCACTGCAGCGGCTGTCCACGCTTTAGAGGGGCCACGGTGTGGCTGGAATCTGAGCACAAGCCGCCAACTGTCAATAAACCTGGGGGTAAGGAAGCAGGAACACTTGTCCCCATGCAGCTGCAGAGCACCCATCAGGCCCTGACGTGGTACCGCGTTTAGACCAGGGCATCAGGGAATGCAGGAGGGACAGACTCGGAGCAGCAGGTGAAGGGGCCGCAATGACACTGAGGATGTAGTTGGACAGCGGGGCCCAGAGGAGGCGAAAGCCACTGGGGTTATTTAACCGGGAGAAAAGAAAGCTGAAAGCAAATGAAGAAGAAGCCCAGGTGCAAACAGAAGGTATGTGCTTGTGTATGCATGCATGTGTGTGTGTGTATGTGCTTGTATATGCATGCATGTGTGTGTGTGTATGTGCTTGTATATGCATGCATGCATGTGTGTGTGTGTGTTAAGGGATTTTGTTTTCATAGAAATAGGAACGATTTATTCAGAAAAGTTAAAAATAAACAACAAGGTCCTACTGTATAGCACCGGGAACTATATTCAATATTTTGGGATAAACCATAACGGAAAAGAATATTAAAAAGAATGTATATATATGTATAACTGAGTCAGTTTGCCATACAGCAGAAATAAACACAACATTGTAAATCAACTATACTTCAATAAAAAAATTTCAAAAATGTTAAATGCTGCTCTCACAATTTCTTCACACGCATGAAGGATATAAAGTTCTTCTAAAATAAGTGCATAGTCAAAAGACGTCTACTGAAAATAACTTGTGTGTATGCCCCCTCTCAGCCTCATGTGCTGTTCTCCTTCCTCAGACCCTGACTCCCAGGTCCAAGCTCCTGATGGCACAGCCGTGTTCATAACACGTGTCACACACTCAAAAACTTCCCTCAAACCTTCTGGTCTGCTTCTCTGTGGTTCCCCACTTTAATTTTCTCAGAAGGGAAAATCAGTTCCACCGGGTAGAAACGAACCTCGCGTGGACCCCTAACAGCCTCAGTCAGGAGTCCCGTTCGGCACAAGTGATTTAGTCACTTACACGAGTTTCCTTGTAAAGCTCTCGCCTGGTTCCAGTCTCTTGCCCAGCACTTCGATCAATAAGGTGTTATTTGCTTCTGCAGCCTCGGCCAGCTGTTTCCTGGTTTTGAATTAGTTGTTGAATCAAGCATTGGGTTGGCAGGCATCCACTTCTCTGTCCACCTTTGACTTGTGAACGCTGAGTAGCCAGCAGCTCTGGGGGAATCTCTGTGTGTTTGGGGGAAGGTTTAGGATAAACCTCACTGATCTGTGTTCTTCATCTGACGCCCAGACTCTGATTCTTTTCGCTTTCCCTCCCTTATATCTTTCCTTCTCTGCGATGTCCCTCCTACAGCAGCTGCAGAAGGACAAACCATAACACAGGGTCTTCTGTCTTCAGTTGGGGATGACCTCTGACAATTTCTCCCTCATGTCACACTCTTTGCTTCACTGCGGCTGCTCACCGCGCTGCTTGGGGCATAGTTCTGGGAATATAATGTGCTCCAAGACCTAGGGCAAGTTCTGCCATCAATATCCTGCCAGTTCCCCCAAATTTGGACCCTCTGGTTCAATTGTGTCCCCATCACCAGAGAGCAAATGCTGGCCTCCTAACACGCCCTCTTGAAATGCAATTTTGCACAAGTTCTCGGCTTAAATCAGCCTCAACTCACAGTTAGTGCTTTTTCTGCTAAGATATAGTTTACTTTTCAATTTTTCAAGAACATAAATTTGATAAACTGTCATGAAAGCCAACACCCTTTGTTATTTACCGTTAAGCTCCCCCCTACTTTGCTTGAGAAAGAAGTATACTTGTGTTTCTTGGTGGTTATTGCTGTAAATCGAGCTGGGGATTAAAAAAAAGCAGGTGCATTAACTATTGGGGCCACTGAAGTTTGTGGAATTGCAAAAGAAGCTGAAGTGAGAGACAGACCACTCACAAAGGACAGCACTTGGCCAAGATCCTTTTGGTTGCAAGTGACCGAATCCCGTGTTGCAACTCCCTACAGGAAAGTAGGAACTCAGCAGGATTGGTCAAGTAATTTGGCTGGATCAGAGTTGAGCCTATGTCCTTGGAGATCCACCTTGACTGTCTTTTTCATGTCTGGGTTCTGTGCTCTTCTGTTTGGCTTCATTCCCCCCCACCCCCCAATTTAACAGAAAATGTGGCCATTCACACCGTGGTCAAGGACCAGTAGTTTTGGAGAGAGGAGAGCTAACATCTTAGAGACAGCTCTGATCGGCGTGGCTTGGGTACCACGACTAATCACAGGAACAGTTATAAGGGTGGGGGACATGGTGCTCTGATGTCCTGGGCCTGTCAGGGTCCCTGCCTGTGCTGGTGGGGAAGGGGTTAGCTCTCCTGGCACCCCATGGAATAGATCCTGCAAGAATGAGGAATTCTGTTCTCAAAAGAAGGAATCCCTTCTGGGTGACGGGGTAACTCCCTGGGCAAACAACTCTCCAGGCATCCAGGATTAGGAGAGATGCAGCCTTTTACCTCTGAAGATGTTGAGATGTGAGTAACACAGGGATTTCAAGTCTACCTGTTTCTTGTATTAAGTGGATATACTTAATAGCCCTCTATCTGAATATCATCTGTACCTTGGGACTTGGATTAACACCTTTATTTACCTAAATTCTGAAGACACCTGGTTGCATCGTACCACCTTTCACCTTGGCTAATGCCATCTATTTATTAGCCCCTCATTTGATCTAGTCAATGAATAATAAGATATGTTACATCACTCCTGAGAAAAGCATGGGTTTTTTTCATTAAATATTAGGGCATGAAGTTGTTACATCAGCCATTATAGGTTGAACATAATCCCAAGTAAACCCAACAGGTAAATCTCCCTGCCTTCTCAGGTTCACCCAATATTAACTCAATACCAAATCAAAGGATTCCTTAGCAACGTTTGTGAATATTTTGGGTTCATGACTATTCCCAGGACCCACTGCCTTCCGGGACCCACACCTGTACATGTGGACACATAAACACACGTACCTGTGCATCCATGTTCTGGTGAACTTCTAAATAGGTTTGACAATATTTATGTCTTCCTAACATTTTTTATTTCAAAATTCTGCCATGCTATGATTTTTTTCTTCCTTTTTTACAGAAGAGAAGTGTTCCCTTTCCCCTGCCCATGAGCTGGATTAATAGTTAATGAAGCCTTGGGAGGAGGAACAGAGTCTGTGGGGTGTGATCAGAGATTAGTCTTTTAAAACACAGCTAAACATTTTGTCCTGGTTTAGCTGCTTGCCGACTTCCTGCTGGGCCTCCTGCAGAGACCATGGTGTTAGAGCTCAGACTCCACTCCCACCCTGGGCTGCAGAGCTGAGCTGGTGGCTGGGTGGGCATGGGTGATGCCTGGGGTGGGCCTCCTCCCCATGCTGGAGCCCTCCGCAGATCAGATGGTGGTCCGGGCTCTAATCCTCAGGGGCTTCACTCTCCTTCCATGAGAAGGAAGGCATGGGCCCACTGAAGGAGGCGGGTCAGAAAGCGAAGCCATGAGAACAACTTCCTGGTGGCAAAGTCCCGGGAGGATCCTGGGCGGAGGGGCCACTGGCAGTTAGAGGAGAATATTGATTTGCCAGGCAAGGAAACCCCATATCCTGCTAGCAAAGGGCATACCGGCAGAAGCAGTGGGAAGGGGCCTTGAACCTGCAATCTGAAATAGACTCAGTGTGGCTGTAGGCCTGGTGGGGCTCCCAGCAGCTGTTGGGAAGGAGGTTTGGGGACTTGGTGCTCCCTCATTAGTGGATGCCTTGAGACATGGGCTCTGCAGAGAACATGGGTCAGGTTTTAGGCAGCAGAGCCAGGAGAAGCAGGAGGTCTCCATTCCCTGTGTGAAGTTCAGATGCAAAGGATGCCAGGCTGCCATCTTGCCAGGAAGCTTACAGTGGAGAAAGATGCCAGGGCAGCCACAGAGGGTACGGCTTCTTTGGTTGAAAGTGAGAGAAAAACAGCTCTGGTCTCTGAAAGCGAAAAGGGAATTTCCTGGCAGGACCTGGGGGCCCCAGGGAACTGGTGGGAAGGCTGGAGGATAAGCCAGTCTCCTCCAAAACCTAGAAAACAAGAAGCCCAGGGCGTTCTCCCAGCAGGGGCCTCCGACATGATGGAGACACCTCTGTTCTCAGGAGAAAACTCCAGAGCCCCTATTTGCAGATTTCTGGGAGGGAGGAAGCAATGCTTCTAAAGGAAATCTGGGTGCTGCTGGGAAGGGCGTGGATGGTGGGCAGCCCCAAACCCCGTGTCCACCCAGCACCCCTGTGAAGTGATTTTCCTGCAGGTCCCTCTGGAAGGATTACTTTTCTTGGAATCCTTTGTTATTGTATTTTTTCCCTTGCATTTGGCTTTGGACTTAGAGTCGGGCGCCCTTAGATCCAGAGGCCCCGACTCCTCATGGGCTGCCCGGAACAAAGCCATCCCCCATACAGAGCATGATGCTTCCAGCATTTCCCAGGAGCTGCTCAGAGGCTCAGGGCAGCCTGTGATCTGCTGAGAGAGCGCTGGTGCAGTGCTCTCGCTGCCCGGCTCGAAAGCACATGCCCCTCTGTCTGTGCTTTGTCACAACCAGGCTGACTTGCTGAAGAAAGGTAGCCATGACCCCAGAAACCAGAGCGGTCAGTGTCAGCCTCTGGGTGGAGTGACTTTCCAGTATCAATCCTACAGGCGGGACCCGTCTCTGGGGGTCGACTGCTACCCTTGGCCAGTTTGCATCGTCATTTAGCATTGCGCAAAGGGCAGAGCATGCCACGAGGAGCTGTGCGACTTTGGGAGAGCTTTTGGCTCTCTCTGTTTCTTCCCCAATAGAATGAACAGCCTCACGGGGGAAGAGCAGGTGCTGTGTCTTACCTGCTCGTCCTCGGTCTCCCCAGCATTTCCCACCAGCGCTGTGGACAGATGGATGTATTGGAGGAAGCAGAAACTTAAGGACTTATCATGCAACCTAGTCCCACTGGAGAAGAAGAAATGAGAGACTTTGTTTACGAGCAAAACCAAACTCCAACCAGTGATGCAGCCATAGGACAATCAAGGGACATGGGATCCAGATGAAAACACACAGGCACAATCTATCACATGTCAACATTTCACATAAAATACGTATGAAAGGATTTTGTGCCAACGCATGATGGAACAAGACAGACCTTAAATCACTGGCCTCTATTTGAACCTGCAAATCTTTTTAATTTTAAAAGTATTTAAACCCGTAACATTCATAGACAAAGTTATGACAGTTTGACAGAAGAGAGAAGTCGCCGAGCAGGACAAATATTTACCTAATGGTTTTGCTTTTTTCATTCTTTTAAATATAAAGTAATAATATTTTTTAATGTTTTTGTAAACATGAGATGTTTTAATGCTTGAAAAATTGTATCTCATAAATAAGCTTTATTATCTGTCAAAAAGGATGAAAATATAACTTTACATTTCTGTTTTAAAGTAATTTTAGTGCCTATTAGCTATAAAGTAACAGTTATATATAATTTAGTGTATGTAGTCACTCGAAACAACTTGACATTTTCACACAAACAGAGAACTGTAATAATAGTCTTGGGATTTCATTGGAAGTACGCACCACTACAGGATATTAAAATAACTTATGGTGCACTGTAATTCTTGTTTTGTATTTGTCCAAGTAGTTGTGAAGCAGGCTATAAAGTAGTAAAATAAAAACCCATGCTCCAACTCCAGCTCTGATGCATTCTTAAGGCTAGAGTCGTCTTTTCTAAGTGTGATTAACCTCATTGACATTTCTGGGTGTCATCTTTGACTTTCTCTTTCTTAATATTTTCTGTTTCAATGGCCAATTCTATTTATCTTAGCTTATTATTTGAGACACGGTAATTACTTCTTTAAGATAAAAATGCTGGTAGTGTGTAGTAGCGATTCTGCTTATAATTGAGAGTCAATGACTTGTTGCTTTTAAGAAGGTGCAGACATAGAAATTTTTGGTCTGAACAAAACAAACAAACCAAAGCAGAACTCTTAATAGTGGTCTTGCCTATTGTTTTAATTTGAGTATATAAATAAGGTTCCATAGATCAGCACGCGGTTGAAAATGTTTAGCAAGCCGAAATGCAGACGCGGGGTATGCCCATAAATGAAATACGAGAACATTAAATCTTACTCTGCTAGTTTAAAGGACAGATAATTTGGATACAATCCATTTTAAAGTGTATCTTTGAGGAATCTGTGAGAGGAGTATTTTGTGACTATTGTAAACCAGCTGTAAGGACAATATTTAACCTACTTAAGAGAAAAAACCATTTACTGCATCATTTATAGAGCTGACATATAATTATGCTTGCCTCATTAAAGCATGCCCAACATTATCCTCTTTCTGGCAACGCACATCACCGTCTGCCCTTGAATAGAATGAAAAGGCATTTCTTTAAAATACTCCTTAATTGTACTTTTGCATTAATTTTGATTGGCCTTTTGCCCACTGCTAGGTCTCAGTATCATTTGGAGCCGAAACACAATAAATGAAAATTCTTCCACAATAACTAACCCTTTGCTTCAATATTATTCCTGAGAGAGAGGCCAAGGAAAGAAATCATTTTTGTGTGGTTAAAGATGGGCGCCATTTATAATCTACATATTGCAATTAAAACCACTCAAGGATTTGACTTCCGTTAATTTTAATTGAAGTGGTATGTGGGTAGGGATTAGGTGAATGTGCAGATGTGCACAAAAATTAATATGAACCTGGAGAAATGTCTTTTTTCCATAAAAGGACTGACCAAATGTTCACAGATGGAATTTGAGAGGACCCTTATTGAATAAACCAGTAGGGCTCACTTGGGCCATTTCTGTAGCAATTCCATATACTTTATGTTGGAAAAGACATGCCCCTTTCTTTTTCTTTATAAATTATTCTCATGCCTGATTAGTTAATGTCTTTAATTTGCACTAGTGCACCTAAATGAAAGTAAAAACAAATTAGTCCTATAAATGTACTTTATAGACGATGGTCTAGGGAGGTTGGCTAACAGATATTAATTAGGAATATTAACCACAGAAGTCTCTGGTGTCAACTGGGATCTTGGGGATGCACGTAAAACAGAAAAGAGAGAAGAGGAAACGGTTTTTGGAGTTGCATAGAACTTTTCAAATGTAAGAAATTATGAAGAGTTTGGGACTGTGAGGTAAAAAAAAAAACTCTGAAAAAATACATGTATTTCTTTCTGGTATTTCTGAAAATTAGTGCAGTGGCTGTCTCAGAACAGGTGTGCAATAAAACATTCTGAATAAACAAAGAAAGATGAATTTATATATTACATTTTTAATTTTAACTCAAATGTTTCAATACCTCTAAATAAATAATAAAGCAATGATATACAAGCTCAAAAGCACACCGCCTTAAATTTCAATAATAATTTATAATTTTCAAGCATGATATCTGATTCTCCGCAGCATTCCATATAAAGAAAAGGGGAAAAAACTGAAAATTAAAATAAAATCCCACAATAGTCAATGTGAAAGGATTTTAATTCTTAAAGTGGGTCTGATAAAAATTTTGAAGTTAGGGAAATACAACATCAAATAGAAGCTTCATAAAGATTATTATTAATAGCTTTCTATAGGGAGATGCACTTTGATATCTGCCCTTCCTTACTCCCTGTAATTCATTCATAAAGCAGATGAAACGTTCACTGCAGAGGGGAGCCCTTTGTCTGGATAAATCCCTGGGCTCAGCACTTGGAAGTGTACCAGGCTCTGGATGGAGGCTTTAAGATCTGCCCTTTCCTGCTGTCAGAAGAGCCTCCTGCCTTTGCCACTTGAAGAATCCATCAGCCCAGAAGCAGCTAGCCTTACCTTGAAGAGAGAATCTGTCTAGTACCTATAATTCTTCAAAAGGTGTTTTCTTGCAAGGCACTCCCTGGTCACTGAGTCGCTGTCACAGGCCTGGGAGGGGGAGATGGCTGTGGTCACATTTCAGTAACTTAAGACTTTGGGAGGAGAAACTGGGCTAAACTTTCTGGTTCCCTGGTCAATGCCCAGGCTACTGGACTAATTAACTTATCTGTTAAAGATGACATTTTCTCACCCCCAAATATAGGTGGTTCTGATAAATCTAGATATACTTGGCATAATTATGAAGAGTTTCAAATATCTCTTTTATGAATTTCACAACTCTCCCAAATTCTCCAGTTGAAATATTATTAACTTAGGCACAGGGGTCTGAGTTGGTAGATTTGACGTTGGCAAAGATGATGAATTGAATTCCGAAGGGATCGCGGAAGTCAGAAAAATCCAAAAACGGTTCATTTCTACCCATATATTTTACTAATTGGATGAATGTTTTAATTTGATTTTTTTCCCCTGAAATTCTATCATGTAAAAGGGATCTGATGGAGATTCTCTTGATTTTCCTGCCGTCTGCCTCGTTCTCGCTTCATAACTCCAGGAAATGAGCAAACCAAATTCTTCCAGGCAAATAAGTGGACTCCAGTTCTGGGTCAGGGAATCTGGGAGATTGACAGTAAACTCTGGGCATTACTACATCCAACTCAATCATCTCATAGGAGCTGCGGTCCTTGGCGCTTTCCTCTGCGGGGGTGTACCTGGTCAATGATGTCACGTCGTGTGTTCACAACTCTGGAGCTACGACAATATCCCTCTCTCTCTCTCGATAACCTCAATTCTGAATGAGAGTAATAATAGTGATAACTTTTAATCTGCTTCTGTTCATATAAATAATCACAGCATTTGCAAACTTCAGCTGTTGTATTGATGACAACTTATGTGCAATCCCTCTCCTTATCCACTACAACAGGCTACTGTGGCCTCAGGTAGGTCATAGAGACAGGTCATCGGGGGTCAGCAAAGGCCAATCAGAGAGCTGGAAAAGTCCCCCACCTCATTTCTAGTTCTCACCCCAATTCTGCAAGGGAGGTAGCGTTGCTACTTCTCAATTAGAATATCGAAGGGCAGAAAAGTCCCCTTTCTGTGACTAATTTAATATGTTCCTCATTGTCTCCTGTTTAAAAATCCAGACAAAGCAATTCTGAGATTTAGCCCCAGCTTGTAATGGACTTGTGCGTTTTCTTCTCTCAGGAAAGAGGAGAATCAGATAGGCATGTACTATTCTACTCTCCTCCTCGATAGCTGAAATCTTAGAGTTAAATTTATTGCTCTATGACGGCATGATAGTTACAGTAAGCTAGGTAACAAAGAGCCCCCAAATCTCAGAGGCTTAAAACAACTAAGGTGTATTTCTTGCTCATGTTATATGCCTCTGGAAGGCTGGCCGGGACCCCCGTTGACACACAGCTCTGATCTGGAACACGGCCGGCCCTCCTCTTGCGGGAGAGGGAAGGAGAGAACTTGGTGGAACAGGCACTCACTCTTAAAGCTTTTGTTGGAAGTGACACGTCACTTCTACTACTATTTCACTGGCAAAGCAAGTCATGTGGCCACACATCATGCCAAGGGGAGAAGACCATGTGTCTGGAAGGGGAACCAGCAGGAGTGTTTGTGAGCAGAGTGATGTCTGTGACAGGTAGGGAGGTTCTGACTCCACCTTCCTGGTATAATGGTCTTTCCCTCTCACTAAGCTTCTGACGTCTATTTTGAATATTTAATTTAAATGTTCTATTTCGTGTGGGGTCTGATGTTACAGTTTGCTTTCAATATTCTGAAACTCTATGCTATATAAATTCTTAAGTATTAGTAATTATGATAATTAGATTAAACCTTTTACTCATTCACTCATTCATTCATTCCAGTCTCATCTCAGGCTATCCCTTCCCTCATTTCTGTAAGTGATTGTCCCCTAACTTTTGTATCTTACTCACAGTTTTATCTCCTAAGGCTGTTAGGGTTTTATTTTGGTTTTCTGGGCTTGGTAGGGTGGAGGGTCTTCTGGTCACATAGTTACTGACCAAGGGAAAAGAGGGAGAGATGTCCAGAGTGGGGCACAACACCTGGGCTGGGAAAGTGAGGGGTGGAGAGCTGGGAAGGTGTGCAAAGGGCGAGGACCCAGAGGTACAGCGGAGGGCAGCTCCACGCAGGGGGCGAATGTGTGCTCCGCAAACAGCCAATTCTTAGACTTGTAGCATTCTGTGCGGTCTTGCAAAACTCCACGACCCTGTTCAGGAGATTGGAGCAGGAGAAGACAGTAGCAGCTGGGAAGCTAATTGTGGCACTTCATTTTCTCTTTAGAGCATTCTTCCAGTAATGCACCCCAGTACTTTGCAATAATACAGTCTATACTGGAAAAACTATTTGCATTTTTTCTCTCTCCCTCTTTGTTTCCTTCTCCAAGTAGGTTATAAGCAACTTTAGGGCAGACACCTCACCCTACCGCTATCCTAGCGGTAGCCAACTGGCAGTCTGTCTTGCGGCTGGCACCCCAAACCTGTTGAATAAATACCATTTTTCCTTGACCCTGTATGTTTACTTTTATCTCAGTGCAAATGTGCCAAGCTTACTTGTCAGAGTTATGACACCACTTATTACAGACATGCACCATCCGTGAGCAATATATCCATCATCTGAGTCCTGGCTAAGTGGGTGCTTCGCTGCCCTGCAGGGAAAATCAGGGACGAAACGCTGCTTTGCCAAAAACTCAAAGTCCTCCTCTGTCTTTTCTTTGAAAAGCTGCCAACTTGTTTATGTTTCCCAGGACTCTGTTTAGGTTAGGAATATTTGGAAACTTGATAACAAAAAATTGTCACAAAAATGAGATTTTTTTTGTTTTCTATATATAAAAGTACACCATGTTCATTGTAAAACTTCTGCAAGTCAAAGGGAAGACATGGCCCCCTATGTTTATAGTCTCTCTTCAATGCATGGGTGTGGTCATTACTTTACCAACTTGGAATTCTGTTTTTTGTTTTGTTTTGTTTTGTTTTGTTACCTACGATTCACAGTTGACAATAGATTGTGACTATTTCCCATGTGAACAAATTTTCTTAACATAAATCTAAAAGAATAGATGCTAGTCTATCAGAGAGAAGAGACAAAATTCATTTAACCAGCCCCAGTTGGACATTTAGATCATTTAAAATTTTTACCATTATAAATATCATTGTGATGAATGACAAGGCACAAAATTATTTGCAATTGCCTTTGCATGTTCCCTTAGGAAGAGCTCTTAGAAGTGGAATCCCCTGGTCAAAGGTTGTGCCCAATTTAAAACATTTTATAAAATTGCATTTCAGAAAGATTGCATATAAAATAACACTCATAGGTCATGCATGAATGTACCCACTCCCCCAAATTCTCACCCACACTGGGCATTTTGTGTTCTTTAATTTTTGTAGATTTGATGTCATAGAACTGATGCTTTGTTGTTCTTTTAATTTGCATTTCTCTGATTACAAGAGGTAGAACTTTTTATTACCACACATTACTGGCTCTCTGGTGTTCTTCTCTTGCGAATTGTTTGATTCCGGCCTTGGTCTATTTACCTAATGGGGTGTTTTTTTCTTTTTTTTTCTTATTAATTTGTAAGAGTTTTTTATAGATTAATGATATACTCTTATCATATATCTTTTGAGTGGTTTCAAGTGGTTTATCATTCATTTTTTTGCCTGTATATAAAATTGCTGTGTTTAAAACTATCACTGTTTTACAGTATTCTTTTGCTTATGTGTTCATTTACACTATCGTTCTTCCCCTAAGTTGAAATATTTTCAACATTTTCCTCTTCTTTTGTGGTTTATTTTGGTATTTTACTTTAAAAAATCCATCAGGAATTAATTTTAATGTTTTCTGAGATGGAGGATTTGACTTAAAGTTTTTTCTAATTAGTCATTTAAACTTAAGTCATTTACTAAGACTTTAACCTCTGCTTTGAAATACACCTTCATCACGCTAAATTCCTATACACGTGTGGGTGAAGTTTTATTTTTTGTCCTTTCATCAGTCTATTCTCTTGCCAGTGCCTCACTGTTTTAACTATTGTAGATTTGGAGTTCATTTTATCAAGTCCCTTTCATTCTATCCCAAACATTTTCTGATTGTTCTTCCTTATTTATTTCCTAGATTAATTTTAGAATCATCTTATGAGGGGAAAAATCCCATTTGGAGTACAAATGGAATTAAATTAAATTTATAAGTTAGTTTGGGAAGATTGGACATATTGTCATATTTATGTTATTAATTTTTCTATTTAAATCAACATGATAAGACTTTTGATTTAAGCCTTTTTGTTTGGGCCTCAATAGATTTTGCTGTTGACTCTAAACATTTTTATTAAAATCATTCTTTGGTATTCTATATTTTTTGTTTCTGTTGTGAATGCACTCCTTTTTACTATATTCTCTATCTTTTTATTGCTCCTGTACAGGAAACAATATTAATTTTCTATACCTATTTCTATCTCACTGTCTCTGACTTATCTAGTTAGTTGTAATAGTGATACAGCTCATTACGTCCTCTTCTAATGCAGACAATCTGTGAATAATATTTTTGTCTTTTCCAAAATTTATTCATTTTTTTCCTGAACTTACTGAATTGACTAGAATGGCATCAATGTTTCTGATTTTTAAAAAATGTATCTTTATGATTTAATCACGAAGTATGTTAATGTGTATTTTTAGTATGCCAAGGAAATATCCTTTTATTTCTGTTTTATCCATGAATTTTTAAAGTCATTTATTGAAATAAATACATTATTTTCTCTTTTGATCTACTGATATGATTAATTATACTACCAGTTTTCTGGAATTAAAACATCCTTGCCTTCCTGGAATAAGTACTATTTGATCATTTCTACAATATGTTTATTTTTTCATTTCATTTAGATTTTTAAAGCTATTTTCATAGGTTTCTATACAGAACCGTCTCTTACTATTCTTGCAAAGCCCTATTTGCTGTTGTCTCCATTCTCCTTCCAAAAGTAAGGTGTTTGCATTTTCTCTATTTTATTGGTGCTTTATACTTTTAATTTTTTGTTATTAAATTAGAACAAGTAAGAAATCTAAAATTATCAGAAGAGTTAGTAGTTTTCCCTACTCCTACTCCATCCTCTACTCCCACCTTAGGTAATCAGATAATCAATATCATTTCATGGTGGTACGGTTTGCATCCTTGTCTAACTCTGAATATACCTCTCCACCTATCCGTAATACACATTACATACATCTTGATTTTGACTTTTTTTCTTATAGAGATGAGATTATGCTGTAACTTTATGTTTGTAAGCTAATGATGTATTGTGAATATCCCCTGGGCTAATAAATAATGCAAAACACATTCTTTAAAAGAATCATTTAATATTCCGTGTGTTTTGTCCTATAGGAAAGTTTATTTAAGCCTGTCTCTACTGATGAGCATCAGGTTGTTTCCAGGTTTTTTATTTTTTTCAAACAAAGCTCCACAGTTATATGGATGAATATACATGCTGGAATGTTTATTTTATAGGGCAAATTTCCAGAAGTAAAATTGCCTGGTTAAAAGGAAATGTGAATTTAGTATTTGATAGATAATGCTAGATTATTTTCTGAAAGTTTGCAATGATTCATTCCCCCATTAGCATTGTAGGAGAATGTCCCTTTCCAACGTCTTTGCCAGCACCAAATGTTACCAATAGTCATGATTTGTGCCAGTGTGGGGAGTGAGGAATAGGATCGCTTCATTGCTTCAATTTACATGACCTTGACCACACATTTACTATTTATCTGAATTTTCTCTTCTGTTCATTGTTGACCCAGATGTTTGTTCATTTCTCTATTTGTTCTTCACTCTTCTACTTACAAATTTGTGGAAAATTTTAGTATCTCGGGGATATTGATATTTGTCTGTCACATGGGTGGTAGAAGAGGTTAATCATCTGTCTTTTTATTTTGTGGGTGGTATTATAGGGCATGCTGTTTTAAAAAATATTTCAAGGTAAAATTTGTCCCTCCTTTCCTTTATTGCATCTAGGTTTGTGGTTTTACTTGGGAAAGTTTTTCCAACCTCACTGCTATATACATATTGTCTTAAAATGTAGTGTAACCTTTGATACATTGATTCATTGATTCATTAACAAATGAAACTGGCCAACCTGACTGACCCACCTCATATCATTTTTAATTAAATTTCAGATGAATTACAATTAAAAAAAAACATAGTCTTAATAATGAGCTAGATTTTGGATTTACCATATAAATTTTTATGTGTTCTAATTCACTGATATCTGGTTTATTTAGTACACTGGGTATTGGCTCCTATTTCTTCTGGTTTCCAAGTTAAAGGCTTAATCATCAGTTTTTTATTAATTTCTGTTTAATAATTAAACTATTAGGCTATGAATTGCTCTTGGTCTTGTTTCACAAATGAAAAATAACTTGGCTAGGTCATATATTTAGGTCACAACTCTCTCCCCCTCTGACATCTGTAGATGCTTCCTGGTCTGGCATTTCATGTTCCAAAGGATGGATCTGAGGCCATTTTTCACTGTTCTCCTATGCAGATAAACTCTGGGTTATCTCGCTGTCAGCAGGATGTTCTTTCTCCCTCTTCCTTGAAATTTTTCATCACTTGCTAGAGAATACATAAATATGCCTTTCATCTATGGTTTTTACATGAAAAGCTGTGAACTTTCTCAATCAGCAAATCCATATCGTTTTGGTTGTGTTGTTTCACTTCTAGAAAGTAACGTAGTTGATAATTGCTTCTGTTCTTTGTAGGTTGGGAGGGGTGGGGGACAAGAGATCTCTTCTAGACTACCAGTTTGTGTGTGTGTGTGTGTGTGTGTGTGTGTGTGTGTGTTTAGACTGTTTTCTGTTCTCATTTCTCATGTTCTTTTTCAAAATTATTATTTTCCTTTCTTTGTCCTTTTCCTCTCTGTTGAAAAGAGAATCTCAAATTTGTATGCCATATTAATGGTTACACCTTCTGTTGTTCACTGTCTGTAGCATGGATTTGAATCCTGTTGTTGTATTTTTAATCTTTTTAGTCTCCCTTTCTTTACTGATTTCTCTCTCTGTTCATCTCTTCCTTTCATCTTCTTGTTTTCTAGTCTCTCTTCTTTTGATTGCCTGTCCTTTCTCATTGAAGATGGTGTTTAAGCTCTTTGAGTATGCTAAATAGTTCCAGGAGTTTACTTCTGATGTTGGTTCCAGTTTACACCCAGCGTGTTCTTTCTCTGAGTTGAGAACAACATTCACGTTGTCTTATTGTGTTGTCCTTTTGAAGTTGCCTCACGCTGTATTTTTCCTTTTTATTCATTCTTGAAATAAAGATAAAACAAAAGAAAAAAAGAGCTTTGGATCTCAATGTTTTAGCTACCTTGAGAAGTGAGCAGAGACAGATAACTTGCTCCACTGGTGGAGGGAGGGGTCTGTGCCCGGGGTCCAGTTTGGCTGTTGGCTATTGTAGACGGCACCTAGTGTACTTTTGCCCTCTTGTCCTATCACCGTCTCCTTGCCTGGTGTGCAAAGCAGACACAGTGCACGGGGAAACCTGGCTCCCTGTTTGCATTCTTGCTCACACTCTTCCTGCTCCTTCCCCTGGGTTTTATCTACCAGGGTAACATGTGCACCCCAAGGTCCCACACTCTCTGTCCTGCCATTTTCTGGGCATTCCCGTCTATTCATTTCTATTGAAGAGCTGCCTGGCTTCTGGCTGGGGTCGTGAGTGGGCTCTTCCTCTCCTCTGTGCAGCTGGTCCCCTCTTGAATCACAGCCTGAGTTGGTCATGGGGCTTAACCTGAAAGAGCTGGTTTTGATCATTTATTTTTTAAACAGTGCTCCATTTGCATCACACTTTGTGGAGATTTGGCCCAGATTCTGCCATTAAGCTCTTAATCAATCTTAACTTTCAGTAACAGTGTCGTGATTTTAGTATATTTTTAAATCACCTTGTAAGTATCTTCACAGGTATAAATCATTTATTTAAGAAATATTTTTTGAGAACTCATCATGTACTAGCTTATAGGAATAATATTTTTCTAAGGCAGGGTTAAAGATGGATACAGGCTATATTGGGGTTGCTAGGTAGGCACCATTTTAAATCAGAAGAATAAAATAGTGGTATATTTAAAATACTTAGAACATGACCTGCTATTGTATGGTAGGTACAAAATATTCTTTTCTCCTCTCCTACCCCAGTTTTTTTTTTTTGTCTTAATATGAGGAAGACAGACTCTGCATTCTTTTTGCAATCTCATAAACAGAGAGGTGGAAGGAAATGCCATGCTTTGTGGGAAGACATCAGCACTGGAGAATGTGGAGTGTCCAGGGTATGTGTTCTGATTCCAACAGCTGGTGATTCCATCTATAGGAGAAAACCCTTGATGTGACCACACTAAATTGATCAGTAAATCTGAAATCTTCATGAAAAATAACAATAATCTTCTTTTTCTTTAGGTAAAAGGGAGAGAATAAACCAAAGGATTCTAGGGTTTTTTAAATCTATTTTTTATTGAAGTATAGTTGAGTTACAAGGTTCTAGGTTTTAACATCAAAAAGTTTCAAGACAACAAAACCCAGAGTTACTTTAGTCTAAATAACCAATCTGTATACCAAGTGCTGGGAATAGAAAAGTAAGTAGGCCGATTGTCAGCTGAAATATGATAAGAGAATCCATGTTTTTAAAGATATGGAGTTGTAGTTCTTTAAGGTAGGAGTTAGATAAAGAAAAGGATGGAAGCAAGACCAGTTCCCTTTGGGATTTCCGGTGACAATGTAACAGATGACTCCAGATGACAGTGTAAGAGGAGGGATGGAAAGAAATTATATTAACAAACTGTTGTTGATGGTTATAATAAGATTTAAGCAACCAAATAACCGAACCTGAAAGACTAACATATTTTTCAAGATGATTTAGAAAGATGCTAACGTGGAGGATGTCAAAAGCTGCAATTATGTCTGAACTCATTTCAGGAATGGATTCCTGGCATCGGATGCACGCCGTGTGTTATCACATCTTGATGAGGGCATTTTAGTACATGACCAAAATTGGACTAAACTCTTCAAAACCCATTATTGTCATCTAGATGCATTTCCTCCATGTTGCTATCACCAGTTTGAATTAGATTAGCATTTTTTTTTTATAATGGGGATTAGCAGTTTTTAAAAATCCAATATACTTAAAAGGAACTATTTTTAGAGAGCTTGTAATTGTCTGTAGGATAGATGTGTTTGTCACTTCACATAACAGCACAAAGTAACAGAAAATATTTAGAAAGCTTAAAATATTTTAATCTTAGCTATTAAGATTCAAAGATAAAAATGTTGAATCCTACTTTCTGGCTAATGACTTTTCCTTTTTAAAGTGGCTATAGATGTGTAATAAATCCATAACTACAGGAAAGGCACATAAATCTTGCATTCTATATGGACCTTCAATGAAAGCTGGGAAGATTCTTTTGTTCTTAAACTAGAAGTGTTGTCTTGCTTTTTGATGAATCTTTGTTGTCATCAGCCTTGAAAAGGATGGGAATTGTGAATTTCTAATATATTCTGAGGCTTTATGAAACTGTTTTGATTTATGAAATTAAGTTTCTCTTAAATTCAATCTTCTAACCACGTCGTTGTTGAAAATCAATGGTGTGGCTCCGGGTTTCTCATCCTCAGCACCGTCAGCATTCTGGACCAGATGACTGTTTGTGGTTGGGGATCTGTGTTGTGGGATGTTGAGCAGCATCCTTGGCTGCTACCCACTGGATGCCAGTAGCAATACTCCATTGCCCTCACCCAAGTGCAAGAACGAAAATGTCACCAGACATTGCCAGATGTCCCCAGCAGGGCAACGTCACCCCTGGTTGAGAGCCACTGGGTTAACTCGTTGAGTTTGCCATGGAATTTACATTCACAGACAAGTGCATAAGCCCACCTTGTCTCCCGTATGAGCCCAGACAATGGCCGAGGTGCATGCTCTCACTGTGTCCAGCACCTTTTCTGACACTCTTGGCTGATCTCAGTGTTTACCTGCTTCACTAATTTTCTTTCACTTTGTGATAATTTTTTTGTGACTTTTACTTGATATAATTTACAGAGGAGTGGGAAAGATACAATGAACTCCCATTTACCCAGTTACCGATAGCTAATGTTTTTCCCCTTTGGATTTTTCTTTCATTTCACACAAGCATATATACACACACACATATACATATACATACATATATACATGTATATAACATATAAAATTATTTTTCCCAAATGAATTGATAGTAAGTGGCTTGCAACATGCTCCCTCTACTCCTAAATATTTTAACATAAATTTCTTAAGAACAAGAAGATTCTGTGACACAATCGCAATCTAAGTACTAAAATGAGTAGCTTTAACACGGGTGCATAATCCGTTCTGAAACTCTATCCACTGTCCTACTACACTTTGTGGAGTCACACCTCATTTCCCGGAAATGGTCCAAAGTCTTGACTTTCACCTGGCTGTTTCCTCAGTTTTCTTTGTCTTCTTGACCTTGACATTTTTGAAGTGTATAGACCAGTTATTTTGTAGAATGTCTCTCAATTTGGGTTTGTCTGATGTTTTCTCTTGCTTAAATTCAGAGTTTGCATTTTTGGCAGGAACACTGCAGAAGTGATGCAGTGTCCTTCTCTCTATATCAGATCAGGAGACACATGAGGTCACTTTGTGTCAATATAGACGTTGGCTTCCATCACTTGGTTAGGGTGGTGTCTGCGAGATTTCTCCATTTTAAATTTACTGTTTTCCTGGTGGTAATAAATAATTTGGGGGAAGATACTTTGAGACGATGTCTTTATTATCGTCCTTATCAAAATTTCATCCATTAGTTTTTGCATCCATTGAGGATTCATGCCTTAACCAACTATTACAATAATAGTGGCAAAATGGAGATTTTCTAGCACTTCTACTGGGAAATTGGCAGTGAGGAAAAGCTGTTTTTTCTCTCCATTTATTTATTCATTCATTTATATCAGTACAGACTTACAAATTCTTATTTTATGCAATGGATTTTAATCTGTTCCCGTCACTATTCTGTGGCTCAAATTGTCCTGGATTTGGCCAGTGGGACTCGCCCCCCCCTCCCCCCACAAGCTGCCTCTGGATTATATCAACACACCTCCATTGTTTTCTAAACAATGTTTTCAAAAATGTGTTCTAAGCTCATCTTTCCTTGCTCCAGCCCTGGAATCAGCCACTTCTTCAAAGAGCCCTGGTTTCTTTTAGTGGGGAGAATATTTAAAACTCCCCATCTGGGTGTTTGGTGTGGTAACTGGTAATTTAAAATATACTCAAGCAAGAACTTGGGGATGACTCCAATATAAATCATCAGAAAGAAAATATAAGATTCAATGAACGAGGGAGGGGAGGCATTTTGGAAGTTAGTTATCTCTTGCATTTGCTTGATGAATTGCCTAATGCAAATCCATTCCCTTCAGAGCTTCATCTGCAAGTGCACACAATCTGGAGAAGTTGGTTGTGCCCTGTTTCTCTCATGAGATGACTTGGAAAGAGCTTGACTAGGGAGCTTCAGCTCCGTGGTACTTGGAAAGGCATCACACTGGACCCAGCCTCTATGCTGCTGAAAGGAGGATCCCAGGGCAGGCAGCAGAAATGACAAAGTGCAGGGGCAGCCTGAGCCTCCGCCCCCGGCCTGGGGCCCCTTGAACTTGGCGTGGTGATTGACTTCCTTGGAGGCTCAGAGCGTGGAGGGGAGGGGCCCAGCAGGAGCGCGCCTCACTAACTGCATTACGATTGCATGAGATGTTGCAAGGTTTCCTATGAACTCTTGGCTTCAGAACACAGGCTGGTGAGCTTCGGGAGCAGTTGGCAGCAGGAGAGGAAAAAACGACAGTCATCTGAAGAGTCAGCATGATGGCGAAGCCAGAGCGTGTGCACTTGGACCGGCGTTCCGACTTCTGGCTGAGGTGTGCGCTCTGCAAAAGAATCGCGTTGGTTAAAACGTGGCCAGGTTCCAGGAGGTATCTTCTCCTTCTTTTGTCTGGTTTTGATAGCAATAATTTGGGAAGCTGACAAGCAATTTGGTTTTGTTCTGAATATTTGGGCCAGGACGCTAAGCCATTTCTTTCTTCTAAGTGATTTGAACTTGGACCAATCTTCATCAAGATAATTTATCAAGCTAGAAATATGAAGTTTTCAAAGCTGGCTTTTGATCTGATTATTAGACCAACTATTACAATGGTTGACCTAGTAGTTAGTTGTCTCTTTGGGTACTGGGTCCCCTTGTCACAATACCTTCTTAGTCATTTCAGACTACACTCACATTGGCCCTTTTAACTGGCAGTCCTGGAGTTTCTGAATAAGAATTTAATTCACTTTGGCTAATGACCACAAAACTTTTCTCTAAGTCAGAGAAATTTTCCTGTTACATCTCTATACAAATATATACAGACAAACCCTCTTGGGCCCCCTGAGAGAAGGGCTCAATTTTAGGGTGCACAAAGCAATGTGTCGGCCCTTCCTACAAGCCAGTGGGACACTTGCAAGACCTTTGGCTACACTCCAAGGAAAAGTCCGGAATGGCTGATCTCCTTAGACCCAAATGAATTTCTCATCTTCCTTGAACATTTACCGTAATACCTTGAGAAATTATTTGAATGCCAACAAATGTGCATAGTGACTGTGATATATTTAACAGTGGATCTAAGTTAGCTTAATATTTTAAATGCTTATATAAGATGAAAATTCAATATTGACTCTGTCCTGTGAAAAAAAATGAAGAAACTGGTGAGGGTCCGTGATAAGCTTGTCTGATTACTTTAGGGATGGAAAAATATCTTAAGGTCTTGCGAATGAACCAGATGCACTCTTGTTGCATTTATGTACATTTTGGGAAAGAGAATAAAAATTCTGATTATTCTGAAAATGAGAAACAACCTTTAAGTTGGTAAACTTTCAGATAAACATCATTTTTATTGTTAATTTATTCATTTATTTAAAATGGTTAATCAGAACAGTATAATCAACATCCCACATCTCTACAGTGATGGCCCAGGGATAGAGAAAGATAAAAATAGCAATGTTCTGTGATCTAAAGTGTGTAGTATTAATATAAATGTGCTATTCACATAAAAGTTCTTGATTGCTCTAAACTGATACTAACTCTTCATCTATGTTACAACCAATTGAGCTAAAGAATTTTCTAGATGATCAATGCAGTAAGCAATTATGTCTCAAAAGAGACAAAATACCAGCAAAATAATTGCCTAATGGCAACTTATGTCGATCATTTCATTTGTATTTAATTAAATGCAGTCAAAACCGTTGCTGGGTATATAGCTGCCCTTTGGAAATAATCTTGAATGTCTTTTACAAGCAAACTATTGCCCGTGATATTTCCGCTGTTATTTCTTTGGGGGAACAACTTCATAACATGATTCAGTGTGACTCATTAACACGGTAATATGACTGGAGTTGTGCTAAAGTTCTTCTGTGGCCCCTGGTCACAAGGTGGGTTTTGTGGAGCATTTGAGGCTGATACCTGGTGGTAGTGCCAGGTTGGTATGCTGGCATGGCATCTCTAAGAAGACTGTATGGCAGATGCGCAACTGAAAAGTAGAGAAAGAGGATGAGATGAGAGCAAAAGAGTTATCTGCACTGACCACAGTAAAAGATGACCAAAGACAGAATATGCTGGTCACTCGAATAATTTTTACCAGTGTGGAAGAATGAACATTTCCCTCATTTATGAAAAGTGATCCATTATTGAAGCACTGAAGATTTTAGTACATTCCTATTGGCCTTTGATCCTTTCCTTCATGTACAACTTTTAGACAGGAGAGAAAATTTCATGTCAGGATAAGGTTATCTGCCGTAACAAACATGCCCAAGCTGTCAGTGGCTTAATAAAATAAAAGTTTCTTTCTGTCTCAGGCCACTGTCTGATGCAGTTGGTTGCCTGTTCCAAACTGCTCTCCCCCAAATGGTGACTCAGGAACCCAGGAGGCTTGTGGGTCCTTCATATCATAGCTGCCTTGGTATCATCCATTGGCACAAGGGGAAAAGTGTTGGGGGCACAAGTGAGAAGGAGGGGGAAGATGGGGAGAAGACTGGGTGGGTAAGGCACATTGAATTTTTAACTACTTTGGTCTAGAGGTGACAAACCTCACGATGCTCAGGTTACATTGACCAGAACTAGTTACCTGGTTATTCCAATCACAAAGGAAACACATTGTTTTAGAGAGACACATGGATAGTGGTGATCACTAATAGTCTCTGCCATGAGTGTCAACCAAAATTAATTATTTAGGACTTTATTAAATTATATGTTGTGATCCAACCACTTTGTTATTATTTATACTTCCTCAGGAATGTATGAGAAATAAACAAACCACACACGGAAAAATTATCAAAATGGGATCCTGAATCTTCCTTAATTTGATACAGAGTATCTATAAAAACTACTTAAATGGAAAATTGTTAAAAGCCTTTCCTTGAGATCGGAAACAAGACTAGGATGTCTGCTTTCACAATATTTAACACTGTACTAGAAGTCCTATTCATACAATAAAGAAGAAACAGTTAAAAAAAAAAAACCTAAGGATTGGAAAAGAACTGAAACTGACATTATTTGGAGATGATATGATTGTGTGTGTGGAAAATCCAAAAACATTTCTTACTAATTAGAATTAGTAAGTGAATTTGGAAAGGTGCTATCAGGGTTCTGTCAGTATATACAAATGAATATTATTTTCATATACTAGCAACTCACGATAGAAAACAGAGTTTAAAATGCATACAATTTGTATAAGTTTTCTAGGCTGGGCCACAAATTATCACAAGTTTAGTAGCTTAAAGAAACACATTTATTGGACTTTCCTGGTGGTGCAGTGCTTAAGAATCCACCTGCCAATGCAGGGGACACGGGTTCGAGCCCTGGTCTGGGACGATCCCACATGCCGCAGAACAGCTAAGCCCGTGCACCACAACTACTGAGCCTGCGCGCTAGAGCCCGTGCTCTGCAACAAGAGAAGCCACCACAATAAGAAGCCCATGCACCACAACGAAGAGTAGCCCCCACTCACTGCAACTAGAGAAAGCCCACGCGCAGCAGCGAAGACGTAATGAAGCCAAAAATAAATAAATAAATTTATTAAAAAAAAAAGAAAGGTATTTATTATGTCACACTTTCTGTGAGTCAGAGCCTGGTTATGACTTAGCTAGTCTTTCAACTGTCTTCAATCCAGGTGTCAGCCAGGGCTGGGGTCTCATTAGGAGGCCCAATGGGGAAGGGTCCACCTTCAAGCTCACTCAACTTTTTGGCAGAATTCATTTCTTTGAGGCTGTAGAACTCATGGAAGTTTGCTTCTTCAAAGCCCGCAAATGAGCAAGAGATATTCTAGTGCTAATCAGCAAGCGAGATGGAGACTTACATGATGGAGATTTATCAAATGTAACACATTTGTGAGAGTAACATTCTAAAACCCCTGCCTAATCTCTTGGTTAGAAACAAGTTACGGGTCATGCCCACACTCAAGGTGATAGAATTATACAAGGGCTGAACCCCAGGAGGCAGGTATCATGAGTTTGTCTGCCAAGTCATTCAACTGCAATGGAAAGCATCAACTGTTTAGGAATAAGCATAGCAAAAGATGTGCAAGATGGCTACACAGAAATTACAAAGTATTAAAGATGTGAAGAAGGTTAAATAATTGAAGGGATATATCATGTTTATGGATTGAAAGACTCAATGTCTTAAAGATGTCCATCTCGCCCCCCTGCCATTTATCTATAGATTCAGTGCAATCACAGTCAAAGTTCCAGTAGCATTTTAATGTATTGTTAATCAATAGATTGATTCTAAAATTTAATATTAAAATGCAAAGAACCAAGAATAAGAAAAGTTAAGTATATTTTTATATTCCAGGAACAAACAAAAAATAAATTTCTATAATTCAGCATTAAAAAATGGAAAATAGGACCTAGAGATTGTCATACTAAGTGAAGTAGGTCAGAAAGACAGATATCATATGATATCACTTATATGTGGAATCTAAAAAAAAATGATACAAATAAACTTATTTACAAAACAGAAACAGACTCACAGACATAGAAAACAAATTTATGGTTACCAAAGGGGGAAGAGGGGAGGGATAAATTAGTAGTTTGGGATTAACAGACACATACCACTATATATAAAATAGATAAACAACAAGGTCCTACTGTATAGCACAGGGAACTATATTCAATATCCTGTAATAAACCTAATGGAAAAGAATATGAAAAAGAAGATGCATATATATGTGTGTATAATTGAATCACTTTGCTGTACACCAGAACCTAACACAACATTGTAAATCGACTATACTTCAATTAAAAATAAAATAAAATAAAATAAAAAATGGAAAATAAAAATTTAAATATATAACTTGAGTGTCAAAAACCATAAACTACCTAAGAACAAGATAAAATCCTTGACCTCTTACCTTATACTATATACGTTAATCACTTCCAGATAAATTGCAGAAAAAATGTTAAAGGTAAAACAAAGCTCTCAAAAGAAAACAGAAAAGAATATTTTCATGACTTTGGGGTAGATAGATATTTCTTAAATAGGACACCAAAGTGTTAATCATAAAAGAAAACAATTGATAAACTGCACCACATTAAATTTATACTTTTTGCTTATGTATGTGACAAAGGCTTCATATCCAAAATATACAAAGAATTCTCACAAACCAATAAGAAATGGTCAATCCAATCAACAATTGGGCAAAAGACTTGAACCTTGCAGGAGGGAATATCCGAATGGCCAATACAAATACGAAAGAGTGCTTATCTGCACTGATCATCATGGAAATGAAGAGTAAAAAAACCATGACACATCCATCTAAGTGGCTAGAATGAAAGCAACAGTCAATACATCTTTTCCTCTCTTTAGGTCTTTAAAGAATTTCTTTCAACATTGTTTTGTAGGTTCCATTGTATAAGTCTTATATTTTTTGGTTGAACTTATCTTTAAGTGTGTCATTCTTTCTGATGCTACTGTAAATGGAATTATTTTCTTAATTTCAGTTTTTGGATTATGGATTATGCAATGATAGTTTATAGACATATAGTTGATTTTTAAATATTGATCTCATATCCTGTACCTTAAGCCTTTGGCAGGCCTGGTCCAGTTTCTGAGTTGACAGAAAGACTGGTTTAATTGATGGGTGAAACCAGCGTGTGTCACTTTGTCCCAGAAAGGTGTCTCTTGAGGGATACCATCACTGCCTCGTACCATGCAGGACTGCCTTACTACTGGCTAACCAGCTGAGCAGCTGCCATCACTGAGGCATCTGTTAAATGGACATTTGAAATTAGAGTTCCATCCCCCCAAACAGGGGGAAGGAACTCACACAGAGGAACTCATTCTGAGGGTAAAGAGTTATAAAACCCAGTCATGCTTCTGTGTGTCCAACAGGGGCTGGGTGAAAAGCCCTATCTATCTTGTAAGTTTCATGATTCTTGGCCATTTAAGAAGGCCCATAGTGCAGGAAGAAATGATCTGCCTGTGTTGTATTCAGAGCCCATTTTTTTAGGTGTCAGTGAATAATCTGAAGTTATTTTGGGTCATCTCTCTTTTTTCTTCTCCTTATATTGTCTTCTAAAAAGCAATGTTTAATGCGTGCAAGAGATTGTGTGTGACATATATATTGCCTATAGAGCCCAATCATATCATAAATCTTATGTTAGGACATAAGAACATAACAACGTTACCCCAAATTTGCCCTTCTTTATGGGTTCCTCCTCACCCCATGCCTCCACGCCTCACTCCAGATTTGTTCTCCTGAATGAAAAGGAAATGGAATTTTCGAGTAGATGTTATTAGGAATGTATACATGCTTGACAGTATGTTATTTAGTTCTGTTTCTTCTTGGGTCTATAAAAATGGTGTCTTTATACATGTAGCCTTCTGGGGCCAGCCTTTTTCACTCCCTATTACGTTTTAACATCCACCCATGTGTTGTAAGTAGCTGTAGCCCATCTATTTAATTTCTGTATAATATTCCACAGTGTGAATATGCATCCATTTATATACCTTTTTTTCCGGGCCATCGACGTTTGGGAGGTTTTTTCCAGCTTTTCCACTAGGACCAGCGCTGCCGTGGACATGTGTTCACAAGTCTCCTGGGGCCCATGCGGAAGAGTTTCTCTTGGCCACGTGCAGGAGTGTGACTGCTGGGTGGTGAGGTCTCTACGCCCATCCTCTCTCGATCCCTCTCATTTTCCTTCTTACTCAGCTTCTTCTCTTCTTCCCCTGCACTTGGACTTCTGCTTCCCAGAGGTCCTAACGGGCAGGGCTCTGTCTCCTCCTCGGGGTTATATGGGGAAGGCTTCCTTCTTCTCAGGCTGGGAAAAGAGTGCTATGGCACTGGTCCAGGGTCACCAGCACTTTGTGACTTCCTTCTTGGCTCCACTCATGACGAGCAGCATGTCTGCTCCATCCCCAGGCTCCTCCCAGGCCCTGCACCAGCTCCAACGGGCAAGGTGGACAGAGTAACCCCATGTCTTCCCCACCGTGTCCATTAGCTATTCTTTCAAGGCAGGAAATTAGCTGTAACATGAGAGCCACTGACAGCGTAGGTGAGTAACACTGGACGTCCAGTGGGACAGCCTGGGAGAGTTCTGATGGTCCTAATTGCTGAACTGACCACTTTAACACCATTCTTGTACAGTATTGAGAGCTCCCAGCGTCATTGATATAATCATAGTAATAATAATAAGAGCAGCAAACTTGGATGTAGCTCTTACTATAGGCCATGACTCTTCTACATGCTTTTAGTGTATGAATTGTTTAATCTTACAACAGCCCTGTAAGGCAGGGGCTAGCAGTATCTCCCTTTACTCCAAAGGAAATGGGTTTCTGAGAGGCAAGTAAGCCGTCCCAGGCCACACACTTTCTGGCCTGTGGAAAACAGAATTCATTTGCTCAGAGGAGGTGATGTCTCCTAGGCTGGCTGGTTGGCCTCCGGCTTTGAAGAGGAGGGGGTTGGTTTAAGCAGGTGAGCCCCAAGTCCCTCCCACTCCTGCTGCCCTTGCCCCGAACTAACAGGACTCTCACGGAGGAAGAACCCCTTGTTCCTAGGATCCCTGTTCCTGACGGGGGTGGCCTCTGATGACGTGAGTTCTCTTTCCTTTGACTCCTTGAGTTTAGCTTGGGGGTCCAAGCTCCTCTCAGGATTCAGGGTGAATGCACGGGTTTGAAACCACTTGGAGGTTTTCTGACCCATATAAGTGGTCCTTCTTTCCACTTCAGGAAGGAGATGGAGGTGGTGCCCCTTGCTCTGCCTGAGATGTGTTTTCAGAACACTTTCCTTCTAAGAGAGCTAACTCATACCCCAGAAGGAATGGAAACAAAGGAATCAAAGACTCAGGACAAAAAACCAGAAGAAATGGCTGATGGAAAGTTTTCAGCACTGTTCAGGTATAATTTAAACATATTAGAGAAGCGCAGACTTCACTGCGTTGTAATTACTGCATGGGGGCACACTCAATGCTGAACCTGGCACTTGATACAGAGGAAATTTCAAGCAACTTAGCCGAGTCACTTGCATCTTCTTCCTCCACATTCATCTTATATTTGTTGGCCGTGCTTTGTGCTACTATGTTCTGCAATACATCTTGCATAGAAGTTTCAGCACAGTTTAGCAATCAATCAATCAAATTTAAAAAATAGAATTAAAAAAAAGAAGCTAACATTTCCATGTTCCTGGCGGAACACAGCGATGAACAGTGGTTTATCCACGAGATGTCCCTCAGCACAATTTTGAAAGTAGCACTAACTAAGGAAACTCTTTTGCTTTAGTTCTCTGTGGACGGGGATCCATGGCATAAACGCAAACCAAATGTTCTTCAGTTGAGATTTCTCATAGAGGTATCACGTGTAGATTGCTCATCGAAAGTAGGCATCTGGTATCTTCAGCTATTTATGCAAGAGCTATGATAATTTTTGCCCCACTCAAGACACTCCTAACACATCCCAGTTATAAAAATAGTACATTCTCCTGTCATTTCTAGTGTATTCACCTGGAGAAATTTAATTTCAATTCTTGCCCGGTGTCTTGAACTGCCAAATGTTTAACTATCCATTTAAAAGTATCCATTAACATAGGAGAGGGCACCCGGTTTTGTTAACAGCAGGCCACGGCTGAGACTGTGCGGGGCTGTGGGTCCCGGCCATGCCCAAATGTTTATTCTGTGCCGTCTCCCTGAGAGTTCACACCAAATTACGTTTCTCTGCCCACTAAGCTTTTAGCAACTGAGTGTCTATGGCCTCCTGATTTTTAATGCAGCTGGTTCAAGCCATCATAATCTTTGCAAGTCATTTGTAATATATTTAAAGGAAACCATCACTCCATCGCATTCCAAATTTCCTGCTTAGGATGCAATGGCAGAAGTCATTAAACATTCGCAGTAATAGTATTTTCACTGTAATAAAGTGTTAATTATGTCCACATGTTAATAGAGTGGGGGAGGGAGTTTTTGCTATTGTTACTCTGCCTAAAATAATTTACATGTGATAATTTTCCAGGATATCAAAAACGGAATAATTATGCACTAATTAAGAAAGTAGGGCCTGCTCTAGGAGTTAAGACTGCATTAATTTTAATGTTTTTACAGCCCTTTAATTGGGGAAAGGGCTGTAAATTGGGAGCTGACACACTGTTCCTCCTTCAGGAGACCTGCCTTTGCAATCTGCCTCCTATTATATATCACAACCCAAGGTCGACGCAAGTTTGCAAAATCCCTCTGTTCTTCATACAGAATGTGTCGGTGGCGAAGCGTGCATCGATCACTCTGACAAGCATTTAACTCTCCAAGAGCACACACGCTCACTTCTTCAATTATTAATTGCATTAAATACATTTTCATACTGTGGACGGTTTGCTACAAACCGTTCCCTGGTAGGGAGGTAGTGTCACCCACAGTGGGGACCGCTCCCCTTCTGTGGCTTCGGAGGGCTCAGGGGTCCTTTGGAGGAGCCTGCAAAGGGGCGTGTCTGGCAACCCAGGCGTGGCCGAAGGAAGTGACCTTGGTGGCAGCGGCTCTTTTCGCTGTGGTTTGCTCAGTTGCTTCGTTATCCGGTCTGTTTTCTCTTCCCTGGCTGGCCTGTTACCTGGAGGCCAGTTCTCAGGTGAGGAAGGGGGGTCTTTCCCCAGGCATCCTCCACGGGGACCCTCACTGCAGGCTGCAGCCGCAGCAGCTCCTGCCTTGTGAACACTGGGTCAAGAGTGTGGACTGGACATTCCAAAGGGGACCCCGTGTGGGAATAAAAGCAGGATTCAGGGCATCATATTGATCTGTGGGAGTCCCAATATGTCCTTTCATAGAGTCATTGATTTATTTAGTAGCGACATCGTGTTAGACACACAGCAGGACCGAATCCGCATCTATCTTTGCTTGCAAGAGGGGGTGTTAGCATCCCCTGCAGAAATGAGCTGCAGGAGACGGACTGGCCAGAGCACATGCAGCTTTGATTGTAAAACCAGGATGACCCACCACATCAGAGTGGCAGTCTGGGCTGGCGTCAGGAGTGCGGAAGGAGTGACCAGCAGGGAGCTCAGGTCCTGAAGGGAATGTGGGCGGGGGGAGCAGATAGGAGGGCGGGCTGGATTCCCTGACCTTGGCACTCAGACAAGTCAAGGGGGGTTGCTGCAGGAATGGCTTGACTTTCCAAAGGCATATCATCCGCCTTACCGAGGGGCTATCGGAAAGCATCTTTGTTTTCAGGCTGCCATTTGACTGATGAAGTCCAAGAAGGTATCAATGGCTGATCTCAGTTTACCCTTCTCTCTGATCACTAACTTGGAAAATTAACCTATGGAAAGGCACTTCCTCTGTCCTCTGTGGAGGTCGTGATGAGGACATCACTGAAATATGGCTTTCTCCCAGAAACCCTAGAATGCCGAGTCCCTACAAAGACCTAGATGATTCCAGGGCAAGAGGAACGTCAGCAGAAGCATTTGCCATGGAACCCCATTGGTTTGGGGGTTGGTGGAAGTTTGCAGTGGAGGCATGGATGTTGTGGGCAAGCGTGGAGCCAGGATAGTCCTTTCCCAGGGGAGGATGAAGCCAGTCCTTCTCCAGCAACATTTCGTGGTGGTGACTCGCTGATGTGACTGGCCTTGGGTACTGACACTCTACTGAATAGGCTTCTCTGATGTGGGACTTTGATTCAGGCCCTGAGGTCATGTAAGTGAGACTTCCTTCTTCTTCTTCTTTTTTTTTCTAGAGCAGAATATACATTTCCTCACTTTAAGTGAATATTAATGGACGCAATACAACTTCCTGGATGCAGACAAAATCACATTGGCTCTTACAGAAATTCTGGGTCCTGCAGTAGAAGCCTGCTTGGTCTGTGGATAAGCCCCAGTGGTCAAGTTATTCTGATGGGATGGTTGCTTAGGACACAAGTGCAGAGGGGTGCGAATCAGTTCCTTCTCATGAGATGACAAAGGGAATCTTTTGCTCCAAGGAGCCACACCCCAGATTTACATCAAAACCTCCAGAAATATCGCCTTGGTGTGCATACATGGTGTCTTTAGCAGCTTTGACACAGGTCCTTGGGACCAAGCAGTCTGGAGAACACACTTTCATTCATTTTGTTTGTTCGACAAATGTACAGAGTGCTGGCGATGGGCCAGGCACTGGCCTTGGTGCTGGGGATACACTAGCGGACAAAGTAAAGAGCATGAGGCCACAGGAGGGAAGTGATGGAGCCTGGCAGACATCATTCAGAGACGTGACAGTAGCCAGACCAGAGGTGCTGAGGAGGGAGCCCGCTGGGACGAGCAAGGCTGAACAGGGAGGGAATGAAGTCAGGAGGTAAAGGGAGGGCCTGATTGTCTGGGGCTTGGGGACATCACTCAGAACTTTGGTCTTGTTTCCAGTGAGGCGAGAGCAGCTGGGGTCAGAACAGTGACATGCGCTGAGAGCCGGCTGTGTTCAGAGCACTTCGCTAAGCAGGGTGAGATGATGGCGCTTTGCACGGAGGTGGTCAGCGTGGAAATGTAAGAAGGGAGCGGACTATGGGTCTGTTGTGGAAATCAAGACAACTGGATTGCATGTGCATGCATATGCGTGCGTGTGCGTGTGTGGATTGGACATGGAATACGAGGGGAAGAGTCAGGAGAAAAGGGTGACCCGTGGTTGGTGGCTGGAAGGCTAGTTACCACTTGCTGAGATGAAGAAAGTGCTGGAGGGATGGGCTGGGGAGGGGGATAAGAAGCTTAGTTTTGAGTGTGTTAAGTGTAAAATGCTTATTGGACAGCTAAGTGGAGATGCCCGATGGGCTGTTGGTATCGAGTCTGCAGCAGTCGGGACAGGGCAGGGGTGTGAGGTGGGCATGTCTGCCATCCTGACTCTCCACAATGAAGCCAACCACTCCCCCCCACTTCTCACCATTTTCCAGATCTCTTCCAAATTCTCTGATTATCTGAGCCTTGTCTTGGAATATCTGAAAATCAGTATCTGAGTGTGAAATAAAACATTTCCTTTAAAATTTTGAATTTTAGTTGTAGATTAAGGCAAAAATAGAACATTTGATTCACCAGATGACTGTAGTTATCTGTCAAGTGGGTTGGGTCACAGAGCTCTTCATGTGCATCTACAGTTGAAAGTTACACTCTTTAAACATCTGGTTCGTGATGGTCTCTCCAGCTCCTGCAACTGCTTCCCTTACCAATTATCTACAGTGCTGTTACCTGGAGAGCTCATTTTGGGCTTATAAACCACCTTCTAGATAATTTCTTGGGAGGTAGGGATCAGGTGACGAGAATTACTACCGTATTGCTCCCAGCGTCTGGCGCCGTGCCCAGCAAATAGTGTGTAATAAATGGTTGGTTGGGCAGATGAATGAGTAAGTGAATATAGTAATAAAGATATACATGAAGACGGTCCTTCACAGAAAAAGAAACATAGGTGCGTGCCTTTTCTTATGCTTAACAAAGAGACCCACTCACCGCCAAGGGCTCTTGTTTGGTTTTAGAGTCAATGGAAAGAAAATAGAAAGTGGATGTGCTCAAGACAGGATGTGGTTTAGAGGTTGAGTGTCTGGGCTCTGAATTGACAGTTGACCTGAAGGACCTGTTATGTGTTTAAATGCCTGTAAGTAGGGTATGAGAGAGCAGGAGAGAGGGAGGGAGAGAGAGAGAGAGAGGTATGAACATCATATAATAAAGAGAAAACAGTGATGATTTACAAGTGCCCGATCACATACCCTGTCTTAAGCTGGGTTCTTTAGTGAGAGTGCTGATTTTGTAAATGGACCTCTGGTGCACAGAATTTGTTCAGTAATGGTCCTTGGTTTATGCCACTCTCTCACATCTGACCGTGTGTGGCCCCATTTTATGTATGTACATATTAATAGCAATGAACACTCATAAACCCACCACCAACTGGAGACCTGGAGCTCCGGACCAGTGACAGTGGCTTGGCCCCTGTGTCCCTCTCCCATCCTTAACATGGCTGTCCTGGTTTCCCTGTGGTCCAGGCATATCTACTAATACTGTCCTTTTGACACCCCGAGTGCCCAGTTTGGATGATGATACCTTGAACGTTATCCCCGCCTCTTGCTTCCTCTCTCCTGCTGCGTAACTACCTTGAATGGCATGTTTATCCTTCCCTTGATTTTTTAAAAGATAATTTCTTTCAAGAACGCGTTTTCTACTGCGTCCTGGATTGTTAAATTTGCATTTTTCCAAGGCAGTCTGGAAAGGGAATTCAAAGAAGGGGAGCGTTAGGAAATGGCTCTGTGCTCTCCTCGCAAGTGGGTGAGTGACTGGAAGTGAACACTTGCAGGTCATAGTCTGCTTGATGTACCGTTTCACAGAGTGCCTCTTCACGTTATGTGCTGAAGTGATAACTGATAACAGCTGCACAAGAAGAGCTATCAAAGTGGATCTGGGGATGGATGATCTGTGTGCCGATGCTTGCTCTGGGAGCTGTGCACGGTTCCCTCCTCCTGTCACACCCCCCAGTGACTTGAACTGCTTGGCGCTGAAAGTCAGCGCTACCTCGAGGAAAGATGAATCAGGCTTCGGGTGGTGGCAGAGGTTATAGGGATTTGGAGGCGCAGAAGGGAATATTAAATAGCTGATGAGCGAAAGACCACTAGAAACAGGAGTCATGCAGATCACTGGCGTGTCTTCCTCAAATCGGGGTCAGGAGGTGTGAATCCAGGGCTCCGGCATGCCCCGTGTTACACATGTGCTATGTTCTCATTCTGGGAGCCCACTGGTTATTTTGGTTCCCAAGGGAACCCAAAAGAGGAGACAGTGGAGCGGCAGTGGCTTCTGAGTGGGAAGGATTAGCTGTGATTTTGGCAGAACAAAAAGGACCCCTGCACGCCAGGGCTGCCCATGCGCCTTCCCTGTTGGCGACTGAGGGCGTGGCAGCTGGAACAGACTTCCGTCTCTCTGGCTCCAACTCCAGCTTGGGCTGTGCATTTTTTGTCTGTGTGTCATCAACAGTGAGCAGACAGAGTGACCGATTTCAGCTAGGGGGGATTCCTTCTGAAATCTGAAAGGTTTAGCATAAGTTTCTGAGAGCAGCATTTCCTGGAATTCTCTGATCACCTTTTGTAAGCATCCTTTTTTGCATTTCATGTCAGTGTGGAGAGAAACGTCGATGCCAGCACACTGTTGGAATGTCCCAGTGAATTTTTATTGAGTGCTATTCGATGCTAGACTCTGGGACGCAAAACCTGGCAAGATCCAATCTGTCCTCCGATGCTCCCAGGCTGGTGGTGGAGACAAATCACTACACAGACACGGCAACATGGCTCCTGGCAGCACAGCGATGGTGTCACCAGGATGCTATGGGTACACTCATCCTGTCTGGGGAGAGAGGTAAAAAGATACCCTGGGTTCCCCTGTTGTTAGGTTGGGAGTGTTTGCTCGTGGGCCCAGGGACTGAACCCTGCTGCACTACAGACTCTGCCTGTGATTTGCGGTCTCCATTTCTTCACCCTTTAAGTGAACAGGTGCACTCCGTGATGTTCAAGGTTGCTTTTAGGTCTAGTGTTCCTTGTGCTTTTAAAGCCGCCAGCTCACGGCCTCCCAACCTCACGACCTCCAGATTCCTAAATGGTTGGAAGCGTGTATGTTGTGTGCCTGGACACATTTGTGGAGAACAGGCCCTTGGGTTTGCCTTGACCGCCTCCAAACCGGAACACAGATGGGATCATGGGATTACTGGAAAATATGGGCTGCACCTTCCTTGAGAGAGAGCGCTGACCTGCTGGGGTTCCGTGGAGGCTGCAGACACCATCTCTGCTTCCAGAAATGGTCAGTGACTTTGATTCACTGCACAAACCAGTCACCCTGGCTGAGAGCCAGTCAGGATCCTCAGGCTGCAGCAAACTTGAAGATGCCAGGAGGGCATGGCAGCAAGGATGCCTTGGATTCTTGCCCACCCTGGTTAGTGAGAACCAGCCGGGAGCACCTGAGGCCCCCATTGGCAGGCTCATGAAAGCCTTTTTAAGAAAAGGCAAGCTGCCAACCACAATGACATATACAACTGTCCATCTGTTGCTGAAATTAAAAAAAATGTTTTGCCTTCCATTGCCAAAAATTTCTCTAGCTACTGTCCAGTGGTCTAACCTTGCATTTTGAGGGGGAGAGGATTAAATAGGTTACCATAATTTTGGGGAAGCACTGGATTTGGGGGCAAGGACTTCTCTGGTGTGAAGGAGAAGGAGGTGGGATTCCAGATCAATGCCAAGAACAATCCCATCATCTTTGGAAAACAATTTGAGAACTTTATAATTTGCCAACTGTTCTCAAAAATTAACTGGGGTCCCAAGAGTTCGTTTTCCTTCTTTATTCCAGTTAGGTTCTTGTTGTCTCTATAAACTCAAGAGATTCAAATATTACTTTTAGTCTCCTTTCTCCCCCCCCGCCCCATTTTTTGTGGCAGATCTTACCCCTTGAGTCAATTATTTCCTTCTTTTCGGTAGGTGGATATTATGAATATTGAGCAATCTTGCACATTGCAGAAGGAAGTCAGCCGCAACAAGCAGAGGCTCGACTCTCTGGTCATTAACGATGCCCAGAAAGACATTGGTGGTTAAGAGCCAAGGGGAGGAGAGCAACCTTCAGAGAGGCATCCCAGGCTTCCCGATGCCCCAGACTCAGCATGGAAGGAAGTGCCATAATGGTTTGCAGGGAGAGCTTCCAAGAGGGGTCTCGAAGGACGAGATGAACTCAAGACCCAGAAGTAGGGGTTATGGCAAAGAATTTGCTTCCCTCCTAGTTAGTTCCCCAGTGTATCAGCAGCAGGCACCAGCTGGAGGCTGACGCCACAGGCTCCAGGGATGTGCTTTGAATGAGCTCCTAGGTGGGGGGAGGGAGTCCAGAAAGAAAGCTGGGGTGACAGGAATGCCAGGGACACAGAGGGGAAGCAGAGTCAAGGAAAAACTGACAGTAACATATTTCATGGCATTTCTCCTCATCTGTCCCACAGTCTTAATCCATGATTATCATTTTCTTTGTTCTTGTTTTTCTATTTCCTCTCTTTTCCTTGGGACTCTGTACAAGTTCAAATCTCTCCCATATTAAAATTTTCTCTCTCATTGGGCTACTCCCCATTGGGTAGCACTTTCCTCATTCTCTTTTTCTTCATAATTAAGCTTTTGGGAAATTTATGTTTTTATTTACTGTCTCCACTTCTTCACTTTTCAGCCCCAAATCCACTATAATCTACTGAATTTAATTTACACTGTCTAACCAAAATTGCCAATCTAAGGGGAACTCTTGAGGCATTTTCTCTGACTTCTGTCAAGAATTTAACATGCCTTAACATTTATTTGATTTTTTTTCAAAATGAAACAGCTATAATATTCAACATAAAAGTAACACATGCATGCTTACTTCAAAGAAATTGAAAATTCTGAAACAATGAAAAAAGAAACTATAATCTACGTGAAATAACAATAGTTGTCTTTTTACATACACTTCTTTTTTCAGAATTTTCTTTCTTCTATATATATATAGAGAGAAAGAGAGAGACATAGAGACAGAGACAGAGACATGGAGACGCAGAGACAGACACAGAGACATAGAGACACAGAGAACACTATACATATATTTTACATTTTATAAGTTACATTTGGTGTTTGATAGCTTCAAAAACAAATTGGAAAGCGCTTTCTTTCTGTTCTCTAAGAGAGTTTGTGTGAAATTGATGTTATTTCTTTTCTAAATGTTTGGAAGAATTCAACAGCAAAATTTTCTCAGTCTTGACTTATTTTTGTGGGAAGGTTTTTAATGAAGATTTCAAATTTGGTTATTTGATATAGGACTATTCTGATTTTCTATTTCTTCTTGTGTCAGTTTGATAGGTTGTATTTTGAAAAGAATCTGTCCAATCTATCTTTTCTTTCAAATCACTGGCATAAAGGTGTTCATAATGCCTTCTTATGTTTTCAATGTCTGTAGAATTTGTGATGTCCCCTTCTGCAATCCTGATACTGGATAATTCACATTTTCTTTCTCTTTATTTGATCAAAATTTCTAAGGGATCATAATTTTAACTTTTTCTCAAAATGTCAAATGAATTTTATCTACTGCATGGTTGCTTTACATTTCATTGATTTCTTCACTCATCTTTATTATTTCCTTTCTTCTACTTCCCTTAGACTTAATTTACTGTTTTTATCTTCTTGAGATGGATGCTTAGTGTTTGATTTTCAGCCTTTCTTCTTTCTTTTCTAATAAATAAATTCAGGCTGATGTATTTTCCTCTAGGCACTGCTTTAGCTACATCATATGTGTTTTAATATGCTTTATTATTTATTTTTTATCTTCAGCTCAAAATAAATGTAAATTTATATTGATATTTAGATGGTTATTTATTAGTATATGGCTTTATTTCTAAGCAGTTGGAAATTTTTTTAGTTTTTTTTTATTATTGTTTTCTAACTTAAGTGCACTATGGCTGGAGAACATACTCCGAATGATCTTATTCCTTTGAAGTCTATAGAGATTTGCTCAGTGATCTGGCATATGGTCTATTTTTGTAAATGCTCCATCTGCACTTGAAAAGAATGTTTATTCTTACATAGTTGGGTACAATGTTCTGTATATGCCAATTAGGTCAATGTGTTAATCATGTTTAAACCTTCTACATCCTTACTGGTTTTGCTCACTTTCTCAATTACTTATCCGGTATGCTAACATTTACTACTGTGATTGTAGATTTGTCTATTTCTCCTTTTTCTGTCAATTTTTGTTTTATGGATTTTGAAGCTAAATTCTTAGGTACATACATGTTTATGACTGCTATTTCTTTCTGGTGAATTGATTTTTTAAAAATTATGATACACACCTCTTTAAGTCTGGGCAAAGAGATAAAAGGATTTCCCTGTTTTGAAATCTACTTTTTCCTGTATCAGTATATACATACAAGCTTTCTTTTGGTTAGAGTTTGTATAATATATGATGATTTTCTACCCTATCACTTTAAACTCTCTGCGTTCTAATATTTAGGATGTATTTCTTGATGTAGCATAGTATTGGATTTTTTTGTTTTTATCCACTCTGACAGTCCTTTTCTTTTAATCATAAGATTTTATCCACTTACATTTTGTATAATTATTTATATATTAGGATATAAATCTAACATCTTAATTTTTTTGGTCTGTCTTTTAAAATTTTCCACCTTCATTAGTATACTTAGAAAGAACTTCCTCACACTGTATATATTTCTTGTCTTATATTTTCTTCAGCCAACTTCTTCCTTTAAACCCTTTTCTCTGTTGCCTTTCTAACCATGCAGGGATCTGAATGTACTGTATGCTTTCAGACCACTCTTGCTAAAATTTTACTTACATTCTATGCATTCCGCAGGCTTTTTTGTGAATTTTTCTTCATACAGCTGATCCTAAATATTGGTTGTTTCTCAAGATCCTGCTTTGGACCTCTCTTCTTATTTCCAAGTTATCCTTGGGTAATTTTATATATTCCCATAAATCTGCTCTCCCATTAATGCCTTTTATATAGATATAAGCTCTAGACACATATGTCCAACTGCCTTGTGGATTTCTCTATTAGTGTGTCCCCTAGGCAATCAAAAGTCCATATGACCAACACTTAATTTATAAATTCTCCTTCCATCCCTGACAAACCTGACATCCTCCTCTGAGACCTTTGCTGTTGGAAAATGATCTCTCGAACCCAGTTACCGAGCTGAAAATCTCATCCCAAGCTTTTGTCTAATCTTCATTCCACATAGCTTCTTGGTCAAACTGCTAAGTAGCCTCCCAACTGGTTTAATTACTTCTATTTCATCCCTTCCAGTCATATTCTCCTATGGCTGACATTACCATTCTGCTTAATCACAGTTTCCTTTCCCCAAAGGTGACTGCACCTCTTTCACATGGTTTATACTGGATTTCCTGTTGTGGCCCCTGCCTCTCCTTACTCCTCCCTGTCTGGTCCTCTCACTCCATCCCCTTGGTATCAGATGCGAGCTATGTGCTCTCCCAACCCCACACTTTTGCACATGACACCCATTACACCTGGAATGCTCATCTCCTTGCCCATGAGTTCCTGGTTTTTTTTCCCCTACAGATCTCAACTTAAGCTTTGGCTCTTCCATAAAGTCTTTCTAGATCTCAGCAGAACTATGTGGATGTATGTTTTCTTTTTCAGGTGCTCCCCACACATCTTCTATGTTCCTCTTATGGCACAGACAGATTGCTATTAAAAAAAATTTTTTTTTTTTTTGATGTCTGTCTTCCCCACCAGATCCCAAATCCTGAGCTCTATTTTCACAGTGTTCTCATGTCCTAAATACACAGGCACATGTTGGGTACTTGATACTTTTTGAACACTGAAAGAATGAAAAATATATTAAAAAGTGTTATTACTAGAGTTATTTCACTCTTTTTATTGACAAACAGATTCAGAAATATTTTTTTGGTAACACATTGGAGACAGGTGTTTCTGTATTTTCATCTAAGTTTCATTACTGCAACAAAATACTTTCTTGCACACCCATTATATACTATGAATTCTCTTATTGGGTAACAGTGTGTTCTGGTGTTTTTGAGTTGTTTTTTTTAGCCTTATTATAACTAATAGTCTCTATTTCATAGATGAGGACTAGAAAACAGAGTTGGTAAAATCTTTAACCAGAGTCCTCAACTAGGAAGTAGTAGATTTAAAAATAGATCACAAGCTACTTAAGTTTACTCTTACAATATTTTTCCTTTAAATGATTTTGTTTAGAAATCTCAATATTTAAACTGATTGATTAAAATAACAGTGAATGACAGTCCAGCACAGCAAATTTCTTTTAGCTTGGTTTACTCTTGGCAACGGAGTCTCATTTTAACAGTAAACATGGTGGCTGTGTAATTAGTGTAATATCTACATCTGTATCTGTTACCTCATTTAACGATTTCAGCCTTTGAAGGATGGGTATTTTTATTCCTATTCTTCCATTGAGGACACTGAGACCCTAAGAGGTTAGGTAAGTGGTTGAGGCTGCTTAGACTGGGAGTGGCAGAGCAAGAGGTCACCTCCAGCTCTGCTGTGCCCCAAGGCCGTGAGCTTTCCTCAGGTGACAGTCCCCTATTCTGCCATTCAGTCCTGAGGGCACAGATGATCTCATCCATGCTCTACACAGCAGCAGTCACCACACTTCCTTATGTTAAGTAGATGCTCCTGCAAATCTGAGGCAATGTGCAACAGCAATGCCTGTGTGTTTGGTGTTGATGGCATCTGAGCAAGAAGAAGGAACAGAAGTCTCACCGCTTGTTCAGACGGATAATCTCTCCGGGGCTGTGGACATCAGTGTTTATTCTGCTGCATCGCTGGTTGGCTTGGAATCTGTCAGGAATGAGGTGTTATGGTTTTGACTCTAAGATTTACCTGGATGAATGATGTTCCCCTTCAGTGGTTAAAGTAATTTCTCTCCAACAGAGAAGGCTTTTTTTTTTCCTTCCTGAAGCTGCTCAGCTGTGGAGTGAATCAGACCACCCTCCCTAATGGAAAACGTACACCAGAGATGGCTGGAATAGAGCTTCAAAGTTCTCAACTGCCTCAATGTGGAGAGTACGGGTTCACTATTGTCCAGTGGCCAACAGAGATCTCGGGGGTCTGGTGTGTCCCATTTCTCATCAGACTTTGAGGTTGCTGAAGACTAGGAACCACATGATAGGATGTTTAATTGTTCCCACAGAAGGAATGTCACAATAATCCAGGTTGATAGAGTCACTCACCTGCAGCAGGAAAACCCAAGATCATCCTTATGTAAAATGTAACGGGACACTGCCCACTGGGGAAGCCTGCTCACTCTCCACTGAGGGGGACTTGCTATGCAAGGACACTTTTAAAGGATCTTCAAGTCCATTGCCCTCTTTGCTAAGCCTGCTTATATGGGCAAATTACTCTTGTTCCCTTTTTGGAAAAGTATCTTTTCCAAGGTGGATTATTATTTGTCCAGTTGGACCCTGAGCACTAATCTTTTAATGTGAAGAATGATTAGGATGAGCAGTGAGGATAAAATGGGATTAAGGAATAAGGCTCATGACTTAATTATTAATAGTAAAACTATGAAGGGAATCAATAAGGCTGCATGTATAATAATGAAAGTAAAAACATTGATACCTCTGCCCAGGTACAGTTTGATTCACCTTAAATAGGGGTTGTTACCTATCTATGCAAGAGAGAAATCACCTTCTTTACAAACATGTCATAGATGGTCCCTGAAATTAAACCATATGTCTGAAGTGTAGAAATGCAAGTTTCTTAGTTTAAAGGGGGAAAAAAAAGAATGCTTGTGTTTAGCAGAAAGGAAACAGAGGGTGGTGCTTCAGGATGAAGCTTTCAGAATTTCTCACGTTGTTTTTCAATATCTAGTTTAATAACCCTTCCATTCTGGGGAACTTTCTGATACCAGTAAAGCCCGGTGTGACCGAAATGTCTCGGAGGAAGTCAGGATTTCAGTGGGAATCGTTTCTCATCTGAGAAAGCTGGACCACATCCTGGCCATGGAACTTGTGTTTCCATGAACTTGGCAACAGCACATGAGCCCCAGGTGTCCAGGTCTCACTGTAAAAGGTGAAGTAACGCCTAAAACAGAGGGTTGCCCTGTACATCATCTGTGGATTGTGAGCAGAGAACAAGGCACAGAGTGGGCACAGAGTCACAGACATCAGAGGAATCTCTGTCCTCTTGGACGAGGACCACAACCACTTTTCTTAAGGTCAATAGGGGTCAGGAAAAACCTTAGCTGAGCACTGGGCAATTGGTCTTCTAGACCTGGCTTGATTCCTCTAATTGTCTGTGTAATCTTAGGCTTAACTCCCTAAATCCCACTTTCCTCATTGGTAAATTGGAGGGGTTTGGACTAGAAAATCAGTTTTATGACTTTAATATAATACAGTTCAATGATTTTTTAAAAATTCACACTTCACATAATAATAGCAGCCTTTGGAATGTTTAGTGGAAATTAATAAAAAAGGCTTTTAAAAATAGGCACTGCTAGGGTAGTCTGCAATGATTGAGGCTATTATAGGTAGAAATGAGTCACACAGAAGAAGGTGTTGGGGTATTTTTCAACAAATGAGACATCTCCTTTTCGAGGATTTTCACTGGGGGCTCAGTAATTAAATTTTAGCTATTGCCAATCTTATGCGACAACAGATCCAGTCTTCCTACTGAGAAGCAAGTGACCCACTTTCATGCTTCTAACGTGTGGCCAAAGGAACAAATGCAGGGCTTTGTCATTCCTTATGTCCTTTGGGCATCAAAACTCCTCTGGTGGGCAGGGGAGCAGGTGGGGTGGGGAAGAGGTGAATAAAATGCTTGGAAGAATTCCTGTCAGGACTGAATGCGGTGAAGACATAAACTGGAAATTCACAAAAGAGGTTCAAATGATGAAGTCACATGAGCAAGTGTACTAATTCGCCACTGAATACACACATGACAACTATGGCAACGAGAAATGACCCGGTTGATAATATTTTGTAAGTGTGATAATACAGGGGGATGGCCAAGCATTGTTTCGGGTTGAATTATGTGGAAACAAAACTAAAACAAAGCCAAAAAACCAAAAAAACCAAACCAAACCAAACCAAAAAAAGAAGTGTGAAGTTCCAACCCCAGTATTTCAGAATTCGACCTTATTTGGAAATAGGGCCTTTACAGAAGTAGTCAAGTTAAAATGAGGTCATTAGGGAGGGTTCTAATCCAATGTATGAAAAGATGAATTTGGACACAGAGACCAGAAATGCACAGAGGGAAGATGATGTGAAAACACACATGGAGAAGATGGCCGTATAACAGGAGTGATGCAGCTACAAGCCAAAGAGAACCGAGCATTGCCAGCAAACACCAGCAGCTGGAAGAGGCAAGGAAGAATTCTCTCCTAGAGCTGTCAGAGAGGACCTAGCTCTGCCAACACCTTGATTTCAGACTTATAGCTTCCGGATCTGTGAAACAGCCTGTCTGTGTTGGTCTCGGTCTCCCAGTTTGTGGTACTTTGTTATGGCAGTTCCAGGAAAATGACAGGGGCACGATGATAGGGTAGATTTCTACCTCACCGTCCAGAACATGAAATGATTTCTCCTTTTTTGGAGAGCAGTTTGTCAACATGTATCAAGAATCTTAAAAGTGATGGTTTAAAGGAAATACTCTGATGTCTGTATAAGAGGACCATGAGGTATATGTAATCGCAAGCATAGGAACAATGAGACCAAAGCATGAGCCTTTAGCCTGGAGGAGGGAAGGGAGAGGAGTTTCCATGGTGGAAGGGACAGCTGGAGTGATGGCTCTAAGGCCGGAAGAAGCCAGTGGAGTTAGTGGTTGAGAAGGGACCAGGGAAGAGAGAAGGGGATGAACGGTGCAGGGTCACCAAGGCTACTCTCAGGAGTTGGGGTTTATTGTAACTTTCCTGGGATTCCTCAGAAGGGTTTTAGGTGAGGGGAGGAGAACAGCCTGCTCACTCTTACATCCTGCTCTCTGGAGAATGGAGGGGTGGGAGTCGGGAGCCAGGTAGGGAGAGCAGGTGGGAGGTCCCGGTAGTTCAGGAGAGAGCTGACCGTGGCCGAGACTAGCGTGCGACTATGGACGTGAGGAGACCCGGGTCCACTCAAGATGTGTGCTAGTGGGAGAACCTACAGCTTGCACTGGTGAGCTGGATCTGAGCCACTGGGTGCCAGGAAGCTACCTAAGAAGGCTCCTCAGTTTTCAGAGTGAGAACCTGGATGGATACAGTGACCCCCTATGTGGGGAAAGCTGGGGTTAGATGGCAGGAGACTCGAGAGGTCCATTCTGCACAGGTAGAATTTAACTCGAGATATCACAAATGAAAGATCGGTACAGACTGGAGGCATAATGGGGAAGTCATTGCACACAGGTAGTATTTAAAATCGTGGAAATGCATGCCATCAGCTGGAGAATGAGGAGAGAGAAAGAGCAGATAGAATGAAGCCTACGTGACGTCACAGTGCTTCTCGTTAAGGCTATTTCGAGAACCGGATCGGTCACAATTCGAAATACACCAGCTGTAAGCTAATGAAATATCTGGATCTAGAGAGTAAAAACCACTGTTCACTGTGTTGGCTCCACCATATGCAAGTGCTCTGTTTGGAGTGAGAAACCACATTTGAGAAAGTACGCCCTTTACACCTGGAAAGTCCACAGAAGACACTGACTACTTTTGAAAGCTCGGGAAGCTTTGCCATATAAGGGGCTCTTACGGGAATCCAGAGTGTGTTTTTTGGAGGAGAGGTGATTTGAAGGAGGGGACTTGATGGCTGTTCTCAGATACTTGTCTGTATCATCAAGCTTGCATCAGCTTCCTGGGGCTGCCGTTACAAATGCCCCAAGCTGGTGGCTTAGAGTAACAAGAATTCATTGTCTCACGATTCTAGAGTCAAGGGTGCTGATTCTATAAACTGTGCGGGAAAGTCTCAGAGGCATTTGTTTACTTCGATATGAAGAATTTCTCCCACGTCCTCTTGCACTAAGCAGCTAACATTGATCAGACACTTACTATGGTCTAGCCTCTGTACTAGGTGTTTCACGTGCTTTGTCTCTCTTAACCCAGGTATTGGGGTTAACACTGGACTGCACTGCTTAGAAAACAAATAGGGACCTCAATAGCAGGGTTAGATGCCACAGATCTTTTTTTTTTTTTTTTTTTTGTCCTGCAGGATAGGACTTTTTTCCTGTAAAATTAGAATTATATAGTCAAATACACTTGGAAAATGATAAGTTAAATACCTTGAGAGAGGTTTCTTTCCTGTAGAATTCTCAGAACCTTCAGTCTTCTAGTGGGCATTGTGTCTAAGAAGGAAAGAGTATATTTTCCCAAATTATTTGATTTTTTTTTTTTTTCAACCAAGCGTCTCCTGGAATTATCGTTCTAAGAAACACAGAATGGGAAACGTCGTTTTGTATTATCTCAGCTTCATGAACATCAGCCATAATTATATTTCTGGAATGTGTCTTTACCTCTGTTAGAGGAGGAATTATTTTGAACCATGGAGGAAATATCATCAGGGGTCCAACAGAGAGAACATTGAGACTTCAACAATCAGAGGGTTGTTTTACAACTATGCACAATTCCAGGGATTTTCAAGCGTCAGGTGGTTCATGGTATGCCCAAGGCTTAAAATTAGTAACCTAATTGCAGGTTTGTGGGTTAGGGTCTGTGTAGGATTGAGTAAGTGGGTGTTCATCCAGTGTCCTTTCTACTCAGCCATGGGTTCAAGTACAAGCTTTTCAGGAAATGCCAACTTGATGTAACTCATGTTTCGTTTCAATAGGATTTTTGGTTGGTTGTCAAGAAAGCAGTGCCCTGTTTCCCGAGGAGCTGAGTGAAAGATCTCTATCTTTCCCTCTTCCTATTGAAACAAATGGTATTTGGTGGTCACAGATACCTGCTGTTGGGGAAAAGAGTGGGAAAGTTAACAAAGACAGATTCCATAAAGACGAACAAAGGCCTTTTACAACTTTTCTTTCTTTCTTTTTCTGCCCCTCCTATTTCTCTTTTGCCATTGCATTAATTAGAAATTTAAGTAAATGACATCAGTGCCCCGATTTTTTATATCTGCCAGGAGAACAATTAGGCCATTAGAAGTAACAAATGGTCCGGACTCATGTTGCCTGTTGAAAATTTTCAAGCTACATTATTTCTGACAAGAAAAAAACAAATAATAGTTGTTTTGGCCAATTTTTACCATAAGCAGCATCGGCTTCAGCAGAGCCCAGGCTTCCTCCCCATTGTCATGCCTCATTAGAGTGCGGACTCCGGTGGGTTCCCATTCCTTTAGGTAAACAGTTATTTACATGAACTGCGACATTTTTCTTTGGTGACAATTTCTAATTGTTCAGGCAACCAAGGGTGATATATTAAACCCTCGGAAAAAGGCTTCACCTGTGAAACAAATTACTTGAAATTAACCATCCTTTCAAAAGAAAGGCAAAATTTCAAGATGGACAAATTAGACCCTTCTCAGGCACATATGGTAAGTGTTTCAAACACATCCCCACTGGTACCCACTCCAGAGAACAATTCTTCATGATGGAGTGGAAGACTTCCTGGCTCATTTGGGGGTCCTTTCTATGCCAGCGTTTGCCTGCAATGTGCTCAGAAGGGATCCCGCTAGGGCTGAAAGCTGTGCGGTTCCCCCAGTGTTTGTGGCTTCACTGACTCCGTAGCCTTGGCTTTTTGAGTTTAACTCTTTCTGAGGCACGTGTGGATACATGGCTCTCCCTGCAAAATCTGCCATCCTTTGCTGCCTTTGCCTGTGATTTCTGGAAACTTAAATGGTCATTGAATATCTGTTAAAGTCCATCAGTTAGCCACGCCCACATACCCCCTGCACTGAGTAGATTGATGTCCCCAGCCCTGGGCAGGGACCGGAAGGGCCAGGTGAAATTAATCACTGGCATGTAATTCCGGATGTTTGCTCTGCTTAGGCTACTGGGCTCAGTGCACTGAGAGTAGCATATTAAAAATCAAGGTCAAATCCCTGCTGGACTGGGTTGCAGAGTGTCCCCCCAAATTTCATGTCCTTCCCAGAACCTCAGAATGTGACCTTATTTGGTAATAGCGTCGTTTCTGATGCAATTAGTTAAGATGAGATCATATGAAGCAGAGTGGGCCCAGTACCAATATGACTGGTATCAGACACACACAGAGGCACACAGCGGAAAATGCCCCATGAAGATGAAGGCCGAGATTGGAGTGACGCATCTACAAGCCAAGGATCACCAAGAACCCCCAGAAGCCAGGAAAGAGGCATGGAACCCGTTCTCTTTCTGAGCCTCCAGAAGGGACCAACCCTGCCAACACCTGGATCTCAGACTTCTGGCTTCCAGAACTGTGAGAGAGTAAATGTCTTGTTTTAAGCCATCCAGTTTGTGGTACTTTGTTATGGCCGCCCTAGGAAACTAATACGCATACTTTAAACAGGGGTTCCAGGCAGTGAGCAGATTCAGCTGGGCGTCTCCAGCAGAAGATTATAACTTCCCTTGGATTTTCAGTCCCTCCAAATCCATCTTTCATGTATCAAGTGTCACTCTTTAATATCCTTCTGTGTAGCAAAATTTAAATGAATTTTTCAAAAGTCCCATACAGAGCAAACATTTAAAACATGCAAGTTTTTCTTTTTTTAAAAAAATGAAGTATACTTTTAATGTAGTTGGGACAGTTAAATGAGCACTGGTTTGCTGCTCCTTTATGAGAAACACCAGCAAAGAAAGTCATAAGTAAACAAGGATATGACTTTAAACATGTGTCGCTGCTTCCCTTTGGCACTGACTGATAAAACCCCGATCCGCCTTCTATTGGCCTCTTTGCTGAGTCGTGGATGAACCAGGAGGAGACCTGCCCTGGGTGTGGGGTGCTGGTGTCTTCTGCTGTCTCAGCCGATCAATGCCCATCTCATGCCGGATCCTCACTCATTTCGCCTTGAGTTGAAAAGTAGTAGCTATAATTGTGTAATTCCCCAATTTACCTCTCAAGTGAAGCAGCTGGGACTCTCTCTGTGAATAGGTGAGTTCTTGCGTCTCTGCCTACTTCATGTAACAGTGGGAGCTAGGAGATAAGTGCATCACAATGCTGAACCCGCAGACTCTTCTAGATATGAGAGATTTGCTTAGCATTTTCTGACATCCTAAAGATGAGGGTTTGATGGCTTGGAGATCTCAAGTAAGCTGCTCATGACCACATAAACCAAGAAGTAATAGAGCTGAGATTTGAACCTAGATTTTCCTTAATTCAGGTTCCAAACTTTTGAGAATGATGCACTGTGATCTCATAGTATTCATTGTTTGTAAGAGTGAATCGTCATGAAGAAATCTGTTAGTATCTCACCTTTCCAGGACACAGGGGAAAACACACATGGTTATCCCATTTGATGCAGACAAGTTATTTGATAAAATTTAACATTTGATCTTGGTAATGATAACAAGGAGAAAAGGGGAGATTCCTTGAACATGGAAATAGTATGATCGGTAAGATCATCAGCCACTGCCTTCCCGGTCTCATTAGCATCACATCTCCTGCAATTAGGAACGCCTCAAGATGATCACCATGATCTCTACTGTAAAAGACTATTTTGAGTTTTACGAAAAAGAAATATAAGAAAATTGATGCATAATTACTGGAATGGAGGAGATAAAATTAGCATTGTTTACAGTTGACATAACTATCTGAGAAACTTAAAAGAATCAACTGAAAACATATTAGAACTACTAAGACAATTTTAGCTAATTTTTAGCTAATATTTAACCATTTTAACTAAAACTTAATTTTAAGTTAATCAGTAGATTTTTATTGAACACAAAATAATCAAAAACATATAAACCATATATCCCCGGCCAAAGATATTATTTGCAATAGCGACAGAAATATAAAATGTCTGTATAAAATTACAAAATGTCCTAGAGAACTATTAAAAATTATAAAACTTTGCCAAGGGACAGAAAAAAAACCTTAAATGAACATAAAGAATAATGTTTCTGTAAGAGAAGATTTAGTAGTGCAGATGTCAACTTTCACCTAATTCATCTACAAATTCAATGAATATCCAATTCTAGTCCCAGTGGGGCTTGGGGTGGAACTTAACAAAATGTTGTTAAAGTTCATCTGGAAAAATAAATGCCTGAGAAGAGCCAAGGAAATTTTGAAAAATAAGAATAATGAGTGAGGACTTGACCTACTAGATATTAAAATACTAGAGTGATTAGAACAATGGGTTCTTGGTGCAGGGATAAATGGATCAATAGAAGAGAAAAGAAATTTCAGAAAGAAACAAATAATTCACATGTAACAAAGATGACATTTTAGGGCAGTAAGAAAAGGATAGATTATTCAGTAAACAGTTTGGAGCAACTAGCATATGGGAAAAGAAAAGTTAGATCCCTACTTTAGAATTAGGCTAAATGTAAGTACCAGAAAGGTGAATATTTTAAGCTTCAGAAATAGATCTATATTAGAACCAGAAAAAAAAAAATCTATGTAAAAGTTTATCTAATTTTTCTGTGGTGAAGGCTTTTGTGAGTGTGGCATCAAATGGAGAAAACAAGAAAGAAAAGTAGATGAATTTGAATTTATAAAAATGTACTTGCAAGTTAAAAAAAATGACAAATCACGAAACAATTTTGCAACTGATATTAAAGTTCAAGTGTTAACATCTCTAATATACAAGGAATTCTGCAAATCACTAAGGAAAATGTCAACCAGAAATCCCCACTGTTATGAATTTATCCCTATACTCACAGAAAGCTCTGTCTCTCTCTCTGGGTGTCTGTCTTTGTCTCTGTCTCTCTCATTCTCTTTCTGTCTTTGTCTCTTTCTCTCTCTAACACACACACACGTACACACAAGTATTTTCATTCTGGTGCTATTAAAATAAAAAAAACAAAATGAAGACAATCAATGTGTCTAGCACGGGGGGTCTGGTTATATAAGTTATGGCACATGTATAAGGTGTGATACTATACAGCCAGGAAAAAGGATATGGTTTGTGATTATTTGGGAAAATCTCTAGTCTATGCTATTAAATATGAAAACAAGGTAAAGGACTGTGTGAGTGTGTTTGTGTATGTGTGTGTGTGCCTGTGTTGTGTGGGTATGTATGTAGGGTGTATGTGATAGGAATCAAAGAACACGATTTTCAGTGACTGAATTTGAAGAGAGGAACTGGGGTTGTCATGGGGATAGAAAGGAGGCATACCGTTGAGTTTTCTAATCTTGCCCTTGCATTTTGTAAAGGTCAACAGACATTATTGGAGAGAGATTATGAAAAAGTTTAGTTTTCTTCGTTACCCTTCCCTGTGGTTCAAAAAACTAACAAATACAAATAAAAATTAAGTTAAGAAATAAAATTATGGAAAGAAAAATTTGCAGAAGATTTTTACAGGGTAATTAAATAAAAGAGAAGAAATATAAACGGCCAATAAGCATAAAATCTTTAAACTTGATAGTAATGAAATGCAAATAAAAATGAAATATTGTTTGACTTATAAAATTGCATATGTAAATTTTTTATTTATAAAAAATGTTTTAACGATAATGTCTGACGTTGGGAGGGTGAAGGGGAATGGGTGCAGTTAAAAGTAAGGTATATAATACAGCCTGTCTGGTTAGAGATTTCACAGTATCTTAAATTCCACCTTAAGTTTTATCCTATAGAAATAATCATAGATGTTAATAAAGACTTGGCTTCAGAGATTTTTACTGCAGTGTTTTGGTGATGGGGAAAAAAAGAATGTAATTAGCTGTATATTCACGGTACATTCATACCATGAAATACTAAGCAACCACTCAAAATCGTTGTGGAAAACAATCTGGTATATTTAGTGTAAAATGCAGGCAATAAAACAGTCTAAATGGTTTGAGCCAAAGTTTCATTTAAAAAGTGTGAATTCTTGTGGAAAAATTTAGGAAGAAAATGCAGAAAATATTTACATGGCTGTTCCTAGATCGTGGGATTGTGAGTGATTTTGATTTTTCTTCTACTTGCATCCGCAAATCCCTGCCATCTAGATTCTCTGGGGAGTTCCAGAGAATGGGCATCTCATTCATCCTTTAACTTGGCAAAACTTTATTGAACACCTACTATGTGCACTGCTCCACACAGCTCCTGCAGCCCGGGCGTTCACAGTCCCGTGAAGAGGGACACACTGGAAGAACCACTGAGCGAAAATGCACCTCCTGACTCCCACCCAAGACCAGAGGAGGGCGGTGGGCTCGCCTGGGAAAGATCATTCCAGGCATCTCCCGAGTTCCTGTCTAAATCTTTGGAATGTTCTCTAATTCTGTCAAATGCAAACCCTACAGGGCAGTGAATCTAGTCTGAGTGATTTCTCCCCCACCACACAGCCCTTTCTGGAGGGAAGTGTCATCTTGTCACGCGATGTTACCTAATCTCAGCTTTAGGAGCAAGGGCCGCTCAGACTAGGGCCAGACAGCAGCCATGATGCCACACTGCCGGGCTTGTGATGCCTCTCCTGGGTTAGGCTGGGGAAAAATCACAGGAGAGATCAGAGCCAACCCCGTGTGCTGCGAGTAATGAGATACAGCCATTCTCCATGCTACTGGCGATAATTCCATTATTTCCAGATTTCTTTGAAAGGCAGCTAAGGTCTGTCCAGATCTATAGAGAATATTTAGAAGAGAGGACACTGACCCCCGGCTCCCGGCACAATGCCTGGTGCATGGCGGATGGTCAACAGACACCTGTGAACATGGGCTGGAGGAGCTTACCAACTTGACCTTGGGCTTGCCCACTGGACCCAGTCCTCGCTGGGTCAGGCACCTGCTGTCCCAGCCACGGTGGATGTCATGCCCTCCACAGGGGGCCGGGACCCTCATGGCCCCGTATGCCTGCTGAGATTTTCTCCCACTCCTTTGAAAAGTCCTGCCTCCCCTTTAAGACCTACCTCCATGGGTCCGTCCGCTTCGTTGTAAGTTGCTCCCCCCACCTCCCCCTTCACCTCCTTTCATTGTCAGTTTTTTGTTTGCAGGATGAGTTGTTGCCCCTGTGCTTGATCGTTCCTGGGCCCACGCTTACTGTTGCTCCAAGAGTCCCAGCGACATCGTGTCCAGGCTCGAGCTATTTTAGCCTTTGTGTTTCTTCATGCACCTGTGTCCCATTCACCTGTGTGTAAACACAATTACACAACAAGATGATGTGCCCTGAAATGATGCACTCTTTCTCCAAACACACATGCCTTGGGCACACACAGGCACACACAGACACATACACACAGACAGACACAGACACACACACACACACACACATGCAGGCACACACACAGACATATACACACACACGAGTGCTTTAATTATTTCACAACTCTAGAGTTGGTAAAACAAACACATAGGAAAATGAAGTTTGTCGTAAGACTGAGGTGACAGGTGCAGGAAGCAGCAGCCCTGCAGCGTTTCTCACCCACCTTCCCCTGGGGGGGGGGGGTCCCTTTAGGGCCAAACCAAATGGGAGGTCTCAAGGCACACCTAGCACTTTGGCGGCTGGCCAGCCAGGCTCTCCAGGAGGAAAGCCAGGGCATTTGGCTGCCTTGGTCCCGATATCGAAGCTTTCAATAGAATTTTACTGCATTAAGCGGCTCTCAGCAAGGCACTTGGAGAACGTAGCTCTAATGTCTCAGAGCTGGTCAGCTTCCCCATCTAGTCTTCTCCTGCTGAATAATTGTGACCCGTTTTAGTTTTTATTTTCTTGTTAATTTCATGCCTTATGCTAAATCCCTGTTGAGTACTTAATCTTGTTAAGAAACATCCACAAAATATTTATGACTGGGAGACATTTCATAGGTAATTGCATCCTACCTTTTTCTAAAAAAACTTCTATTTTATGCCCTTTTTGTGAAATAATTAAAAACATCATTTTCATTTTGATCTTTGGGGGATTAAAACTGTATTTAATCATGCAATTTTTTTTTTATTATTATTTTTGTTCTTGTGTTACAGCAAATGTGCAGTGGTTTTATCTCCTCTTTGTACTTGCAATAGCATATTATTTGACCATGAATCACTTTAATGGATTGAAACATAAGCATGTGAATTGAAAAATAGATACATTAGTCAAATCAATAAATAAATATGAAAATATATTTCTACGATGAAAAACCATCTTGGCTACTGTGTCCTCCAACTTGGACAGAGAGAGCTGAAATATATGGCTGTAAAATATAGCTTGCCATGTCAACTAGCCAGTGCCTGCAGCCTAAAAGGAATTTTGAGCACTGGGTAAGTAGTATTTCATCAACAAAATCATAAAATAAAGACATTAAAATGAAGGGATGATGGAGTGCCACGGGACGTTTGTAAAATCACCCTTCAGTCTGAGGCTGGAGTAGTTTAGTATTAGATATTGCATACTTTCATATAAATTTGCTTACAAATAGCATGTAAAACAAGCAGTGTTACCAGGCTGGCCCTGTAGCAAATATATTTCTACTATTTTTGCTGGACAAACTTTACTTGCACTCAATGGTACAGCTGGTGTAGAAATAAATAATTCATCTCTGGTCTAAAAAAGTATGACTATGACAATCTTCACCCAGAGTATTTGCTAATTAATGACTTAACATTGCCCCTTCTAGCTATTCAAAAGCCAGCTACCCCATTTTTATATACTTCTCCTCATGTGCTCTCTTTATTGGATGAAATCCCCTATTAGTCATAATCAGTGTTCAATCTCTAATTTCATAAGATAATAAAATGGGCTGCAAGGATTATTAGTAGTTACATTGTGTAACTTATCAGTTATTTGTCAGATGAATGTCGGAATATAATTAACATGCATTATTTTAACGAATACAGCTGAGAAATAAGGATTTTAAGTGACTTGCCTTTCTCAGAAACTAGGCACAAAATACAGTAAGGAGATCTGTATTTGCATTTATTTACATAACAGAGTACTTTCTTTTTTGTTGCACATAATATTAGTTAATATCTTTCAACTGCAAATTGCTGCAATTTGTTGTTTGATTACATTTTTACACACATTAATGAGATCAAGCAGCTATAATTAAAATTTGTAGGTTCTATTGGATAGAGGATAAAATTGGATGGGTGGATAGAATAGCTGTGAAATCAGGTAGGAGCATTCTAGATTCAGGGCTGGATGGTGTTCTAATGTTTTTGTCATCCATGCCTGTTTCCAGGACCACCGCAAAGAGAGAGGGGGTGTTTCCTCCGCTTCCACCAAGCACCACTTCGGGACATCCCTGCCCTTCCACCTTGCCCAGTGGTGAAACATTATATGGCAGAACCCAGCCCTGCATGATGTGAATGTGGGGGTAAACTTTTTAGATTTTACTTCTTTCTCTAGTTTAAAGCACTGTTTTTTTTGGTTTGTTTGTTTGTTTGTTTGCTGTTCTAGGTCCATCCGAACTGCCATTCACAGCCGGCCAGGGAACTAAGCAAGACCCTCAACTCAGATTTTGGTTTATAATTTATAATTTAGTTTTTCTTCTCCCACAAAGATTGTGACCTGTCCCAGGAGCTGGTCTCTGAAAAGCAGAAGTTGGCATTCGAGGTGCCCAGCCTGGCCCTCCCTGGGCTGTTTGGGAGGCAAGGATGTTCTCTAAGAAGGAGGTGAGTCTTGGGGGCTCTGAGTTGGGGTGCAGGCAGGAAATCCTGGGGCCGTGCTGGGAGCTTTAGCTGGCATCCCTACTGAGCTATATCATCTGGCCTCCGGAAACGTGGCTGTGGGAACCCACCAGAGAACCTTAAGGCTCTCTGTCCTCATACACACATTTCAGCAAGTAGAGCAAGGGCAGAACCCCTGAAACAGGAGGCAGGCTGGCTCTGCCCTCCTTCCCGTGTCCAAAGCTGGCCCTCACCCCAGCAGAGGCAGTAACCAAGGTGCACTCACTGACCATCTGGCGACCAGTGCAGGAAAGATATATTTTGGGGGGTGGTCATCTTACCGCCCCAGATTCAACTGTGCCAGTTTCAGTGTGTACTTTTTTTTTTTTTTTTTAAAGAAATTCACGTTCTGATTGATTGATTGATTGATTGATTGATCGCTGTGTTGGGTCTTCGTTTCTGTGAGGGCTTTCTCTAGTTGCGGCAAGCGGGGGCCACTCTTCATCGCGGTGCGCGGGCCTCTCACTATCGCGGCCTCTCCCGTTGCGGAGCACAGGCTCCAGACGCGCAGGCTCAGTAATTGTGGCTCACGGGCCCAGCTGCTCCGCGGCACGTGGGATCTTCCCAGACCAGGGCTCGAACCCGTGTGCCCTGCATTGGCAGGCAGACTCTCAACCACTGCGCCACCAGGGAAGCCCTCAGTGTGTACTTTTTATGAAACGTTTTATTCAGGGTAGCTGGTGTGACACTGAATCTGCTTTATCCTCCGCCCCACCCCCCTTTTCTCCCCTGTATTCTCTGGTTTATTCTCTGTCCAGTTGGTTTTGGTTCTGATGTAGCCCACCCACATGCAGGTTGCAGAGATGGGTGAATAAAAGTCAGATACAATTTGGTGTAATTGTGGTGAAACCTTTGTAGAACATCTGCAAATGCCAGGGTTGCATTTGTGGAATATACTAGCCTATGATTTTGCAATCAGTAGTTCAAACTTTTTACGTTTCAATTGCTTTTTTTGGGGGGAGGGCAGAGTATACAGAAACTCATCGGAATAAAAATTATTTTTGAATCCTAGATATGTTAGTGCTATTTAAATGCCATATGGGGAATACTGTATGCACATAAACATTTAAAATAATGCCAGTAAAAATTATAGTGACTCATTGTACAGACCACCCTGGGCCAGCCAGCTTCAGCTGATTTTGAGCACAGAAATATTTCTATATAAACATCAGGTTTTATTTAATATATCGACCTCAACATACTTTTGTCATTAAAGTTACTAATAAATGTGATTTAATTTTTCATGCAGTAAATTGTTTATTGTGCTGATGCTGTGTGCTTGGAGGAGATCTTAGGGTCATTTCTCATACAAAGCACCTTCCATTTACAGAAACGTCAGACTTATAGCTTCAGCTGTATTACTTGTGTCTGAGTCCTCATTCCCTGAGTGTGAAAACTTTATTGCTCATTATCTACTGGGCTGTGATGAAGTGACAGATGATTTATTGGGAGCCAAAAAACTGTGTTTCAACGGCGAACATTTTTATCCTTTTGTACTACAGTCCTGCCGGCCTCCTCTAACTGCCGAGGCAACAAATAAAGAAAGCTCGGGGCTGGAGGGGACGGCGGGTTCCCTCATAAAGGTCCACATTTCAGATCACACTCTGTTCCTAATTTGATTCAATTCCCCTTTGTTGCTTAAAAATTCAATTTGTTTAATTGAGCTGTTTGACAGTAAAGTCTGAATTCCATGCATTTTAACCATTCATATTAAATTTCCCTCTGTATAGTATTTTATTAATATGCTTTACAGGCAGAGGCTTAATTTAAATTTGGTGACCTCACAAGCTTATAAAAAGATCCGAATTCTTTTTTTTCCCCCTCAAACCTAAATTAAAATGAATCAATGCAAACCAGGGGTACAGTTGTGCTTTCTGGGCTGAGTTTAATGAGTCAAGGAGAGGAAAACGCTGAGGTATGGGAGTATGTAGTGTGAAGGGGTGTGTGTGTGTGTTTTATATGTATATTTTCACATTTTAATAGACGACATAATATTGTGGCAGAAATGAAAGTCTAAATGACCCGCCTTTAACAGTTAAAAAAGCAGCTCTCTATCCTCCATTAAAATGGAAGGTGAGGCATTGTAGAATAGATTATACATTGTCTGCTTTTTACAGGGTTACACATTTATTGACATTTAAAGAGCTGAACATCTTTTCCTTTAGGATTAATAAGATACCCAGAAACCAACATAAGATTTTTAAGGTTTACTAAACTTTAATCTGTAAAATTTAATAGCAATATCCGAGTCGTTATGTGTATGTAGAACGCTGTGTGCCTTTACAAACACTTTTGAGCCATGAATTATGTTACAAGAATCGGTTGGCTGTGTATCATTATGTCCAGGTAAATGCCAGAATGATGACATAATTGGTAGTTGGGAGTAAAATACAACCCCTGTAAAATGTTACTAAGGTAAATGTGGAAGGCTTGTAATTCATTATACATAAACATGACTTCCAGGTATTTATCATTTTATGAAATATAGACTAACTGGATCTCAGCAGGCATTGTGTTTCTCTCGCCTTTGTTATTTCATTTAAATTGTGACCATGTCCTGTTTCAAAATTGCTAATTCCTTTTTATTCCACCATTAACCAGTGGACCCCAGTGAATTTCAAGTCTCTTTCCAGGCACTGGAGACTAAGTATTCTGTAAATGCTAAATCCTGAAAGCTGGCCTTAATAGGAAGGAGAGTCCACCAGTTTCAGACAATGATAAATTTATGGCTTTGGATGAAAGGTCAGATGGCTATCTCAGACACTGAAACAGCCCAATTTCATAATACCCAGCACCTTCAGAAAAGACATTTTTGCACCCTGGTGCCTGATACTTCCTGCTAAAGACGTATAGTGATAGTTTGGAAGTCGGGAAGCCCATTTCCCACCTGTGCGCTGCGTTCTTGTCGCCCTGGGCAACTGTTTAACTTTTAACCCGCTTGTTCACAGAGCCTACATGCGTAAAAGTACAACGTACCACACAAGGAAGCAGGTCTGGCAACATTTGTTTTATGCCGTTTGCCAGAAGACACATTACTCATGCTTTCAGACATTTTCTGCTGTCCCCAAGTAAGAAGTCATTTTCTCTAAATGGCCACTTTTGCTTTCAATTCATCCGCTTTCAGGCCATCTTGGCCTCCCCAACATGAACAGGGCATCTTACTAAGAGAAAAAGCCCAGTCTAAAAATGCCGTTGAAAAGGGCTTTTGTTTGACCATTCTTCTGGGGTGTTCGATTTTATAAAATTTCATCAAGCCCCTGCTCTGCAACCCAGCCACTCTCTCATCCTGGAAGAGACAAACTGCTTTCTAACTAGGAGGTATCTCTGTCCTAACAGTCTTGAGCCGCAGCCTACGGTGAATTAGCCTCAGCATCTCTTGGTGTTTCCCTGTCTGCTTTTGGGCCGGGTGACATTATGGAGCGGATGTGGCAGGAGAGACAGCTGATGTGACAGCTGCACGGCACATGGCAAGCCCTTGGCCCACTGGTTAATTAATGATACTGGAGAATAGATAATGAACTCGTCTGGAATTAGCAGTCTTTCCACTAATGGGGTCCATCATTCCAAGCTTGGGGTAACCACCCTGTGGAGATAAAAGGCAATGTGGACAGAGGCAGAGGAGAAGTTCCCCAACACAACTGGGGCCCCGCCAGGTGAATGGGTGAAATGCTTCAAGCAGGTGTTTGGCCTGGAGGCCTTCTGTGCTCCACAGGAGCAATAGAAAAATACTAGCTTGTCTAACCCTGTGTATTTCCACATTCCTTGCATGTATTTAATTTATTAATTTCTCTTCCTCAGATTTTCCCCCAAAGGCTACCATCCCAATTTACAGAGTGACAAAGAATGGGATTGGATGACTGAGATTTTCTCCATAAATACTCCTGAGTTGACAAGGGTATTTCATTCTATCCAGAAACTGAGAAATCCATAAAAGACCACGGGTTTTCTAGAAGGGGATCATGCTCTTTAGTTGAAAGAAAAATAGCAAACAGACCTTTCCGTATACGGGTGAAATGTGCTATTTAAAGGGAAAGTGAAATTACCTTTATCCAAGCATGTTGGATAAAATTCAAGATGGAATAGCTGCTGTCTACGTCTGCTCTGATCTAAATAATAAGCTTTTGAGGTCCCAATGCATAGGCAAAAGAGATGAAAGAAATAATGATGAAGATTATGTAGATGGATAAAAAAAAAAATTAAAAGACATTTCCTAACCCTCCTTGTAGCTCTCCTCTCAGAACCTTTCTGGAGCAAAAAATCAAAACAGAGAGTGCTAAAGAGTCAACAGTTGGGAGTCTAATTTTTGTGTGGGAGTAGACGATTAACTGCAGAAGGGGGACATGATTTTTTGGACCCTCTTGCCCACCCACTGCTGAATGATCAGGAGAGAAGAAATCAGAGACCTGAGACTTCCACAAACTGGACAACTGAAAACCGACTTCAGATGTTTAACCTTCTCGGTGCAAGCATAAACCTATGGAGACCGCATAGAATTCGTATTTGTTCTGCCATCATCTGAAGCATTGTTTTTCCTCTTTGTTTGTTTCATGGTCCCACCTCTCCCTCCACCAACTCTAGAAACAAGCTTAGGGACAGAATTGTACTTTACTTTTGTTAACTCCCCATGATGGTAGCTTAGCGCTCCTCACACAGGGAAGAGTAGTGAGTGCCCTGACTTTTGCTTCAGTTAACTCAAAAGACCACTTGAAGATGAATGGTCAAAAAAAGATAAAGGAATCAATTGACAAAGCTAATGTCAACATTTAACATGATTTCTGCATTGTCGATTCCACTTATTTGGACAAGACACCGTGCGAGGCACCTCGATAATGAACTGTATTAGCTGGCTGAGGGACAGTGGACTTGTAAGCGGGTGCTGGGTTGTGGAGCACAGAGGAAGCAGGGCTGGTAAGGACTGGGGTAAGGTGGTGTGTGAGTTAAACCTTAAACAATGAGAAATGTTTAAACTGACAAAGACTGAGAATAAGAGACATTCCAGTCTGAGAGTCTAACTAGGTTAAGAATGACCTCCTTTGGTAATTTGGGGTCAGTTGTATGGAAATATTCTTCCTACATAATAAGAAACTCAGTCGAAATTTTAAAGTGAGGTCTCCTTGGGTTTGAGAGCCAGTGAGACCCAGGTTCAAGTTCCAGCTTTGCAATTTCCTAGCCATGTGCCCTAATGACCCTCCTAAGTCCTCTTCTGAGAGATGAGACACAAAGACAAGACCTACTTCGTAGGGGTGTAGTGAGGATTGAACACCATGGTGGAGCATTTCCTTAGCTTTCCATGTGAAAGCCTCACACATTGAAGCTGGAATCTATCATCACCCTTTGCTACACCACTACACCACTAGAAACTGTGTTCTTCCCAAATTGCTGGATGCAGCCTGAGTGCCACCAGAAAACTGGCTCAGGTACCAAATAACATTAAAAGCTGGTGCCCAGACCTGAAGGTGATTCTCTCTCCTCTTTCATTTTCAAGATTAATTATTTTGTTGTTTTGTAAAAATGATAAATTTTTCTTACAAGGAATTAAGACTTTGAGGAATTGTACTCCACATTTAGTGGAGTTTTCTTATATCCTTTCCTTTTCCACCTCTAAGGTGGTCAGGGAAAGGTAAGGGGAAAGAGTTGTAAGAAGTCAGAAGCTTTCATATATTCAGTTTATGTATGTTAAAAAAAAAGCTTAGTATACATGTCCTTCTGCCTCCTCTTCTCCTACCCGGTTTTAAGAAATTATATCATTTCCATAGTGTTTACCTTTACTGCATTTATATATTTACATATACTCTCACATTTGTTACTTATCTGCTTTAAAAATGACATCTTTGTTCCCCTGACGTAAAAAATGAGAAAAATAGTTATGTTATACTAGTTTTAACCCACTCTTCCTCTTCACTACCCAACTGTTGAAACTGTTTTTATATTATTGGAGTTATGCATGTGTGTGTTTTGTTCTTTTATCATAATTCCCACACTTGTCATAGCTTAAGCTCCAGATCAGTGGCTTTGGTACTCATTACCCATCCTTTGTCGGCTGTCTTTCTATTTACTTACCGATGGGCTGCCTTTGCTCTCCAGGTGCTTCTATCAGAAAGGCTTATAGAGACTATATTTCTTGAGTTCTTGAATGTTTGTTTCTTTTAATACTTGAGTTACAGTTTGGCCAGGTACAACATTCTTGGGTTAACACTTTCTTTCCCTGAGGATTTGGTAAGTGGATGGTTCTGAGAGCAGACCCCATCTTCCCCTGGATCCCCAAAGGAGTCTTCTCTTGGAAGATCAATACCTTTACTAGCATGTGTCTCAGTATTGATCATTTCATATCATTTTTCTTGGTCCACAGAGTACTCTTTCAATCTATAGATTCAACTTGTCTTTTATTTCTGGAAAGTTTTCTTAAATTATATCTCAAAGTTGTTTTTTTTTCTGTTCCAATTTTTCAGCTTTCTGCTTCAGGAATACCATTTATGTGTTTGCTGGATATTTTTTTCTATCTTACCTACATGTTATTTCCTCATTCCTCTTTCACACACCTTGTGTATTTCCATTTTATTTGCTCAGTTTCTCGTCTTGTCTTCCACAGTCTCTACTGTGCTGTCAGTAACAGATCTTTCTATTGTGTTGTCACCAAGGTGGCTTTCATTTCTCTGATGGTTTTAGTTTTTCATTCACTTCTTTTCTTCTTGTTTCTTCTTCTACTGTTGCCTCTCTCTCTATTTTCTGAACTGCTGTAACTCTGCTCTGAGATTTTGTATTAAAGAAGTAATTATTTCATTAAATTTTTAACAATTCATGGGGCTTGTTTTGTACCAATTTTCATCTGTTCCATGGAAGCCTCTTTTAGTGAGGGTTCTCTATTTACCATTTGTTTTCCTGTTAATTTCCTCCCCTTTCCAGTAGTATTCTAAATGTTTTCTGTGCGTATTCATTTTTTTTTTTTAATTATTACTTATCTTGGAATGAGGTGAATTGTTCATGGGCCAGCCTCTTGAAGAAGTTTGATGTTGGCAAGGGCCAGGCCAGTGTTCTGGGAGAGCTGATCTCTTCTTGATTATTAGGGAAGTTCTTAACACAGTACATTGTTTTGGCACTGACCTCTTCCCAACCAAAGAGATCAACAACTGTAAGACTGCTTCTAACCCCATCCCCCCATTCTGTCCCTCGAACAGATGGCTTTCTGCAAATATGGTGAGTTTGTGTGTTTCTTCATTCTGCCCCATCTCTCTTGCTTCTCCATGTATTAATAACGAACAGAATCCGAGAGAGAATTCTTTACCAGCTTCTGTGTTCGGTTCTTTTGTTCTGAACTAGGGATCTTAGATTCTGTCCCTCTTGGTATGTTGCCTACTATATAGAGTTGTAACCTGAAAGTTTTATCTGGACTCTGTAGCCACCAGCAGGGGCGTTTCAGATGAGATCACTTTTAAATCAGTGGATTCTGAGTAAGCAGATCAGCTTCCCTCGTGTGTGTGTGGGGGGGGGGGTGGGGCTCATCCAATCAGCTGAGGTCTTGAGAGAAAAAGACAGGTCCCTCTAAGAAGAAGGAATTCAGCCTTTGGACTTGAGCTGAAACCTCAGCTCTCCCCTGGGTCTCTATCCTGTAGCCTACCCTACAGATTTTGAACTTGCCAACCTCTGCCATTGTGTGAGCCAGTTCCTAAAAATAAACGTCTCTTTCTATATACCTACACACCCTATTGGTTCTGTTTCTCTGGAGATGCCTGACTAATAGAGCAGGTTTGAGGAGGATCAAGGATGTCGCTGTGGTGGGGGTCACCGAATGAGGGGGCAGAAGGGCAGGAGAACTGGGCTCTAGAGATCACCCAGGGCTTTTCAGGCCAGGGAAAGAGTCCAGGGAACTCTCTTCTAAGTGTGATGCGAAGCAAAGCTGTGCTAGACTGTTGGCAACATGACTTCTGTACTTCTCTGCCTGCATTCATGCCTTTGGGTAATCCCCTCCCACGCGGCCCCAAGGTTGGTCACGTGACTTGATTTGGCCAAGGAGACAGTAGTGGGGAGTGCATGGGTGTGGGGCTTGTCCTGGCTTGCCCTTTGGCACCCTGAGACTGCCCGGCACGAAGCCAGGGTTAGCCTACCAGAGGCTGCATGACCCATGGGGTAGAGGAGAACCATGCCAGCCCAGCCCCTGTCTCGAGACCCCCGGCCTGACAATTTCCACTCAGCCCACGCTGAGTCCCCAGCTCACCAAAGAGGTCAACCAAGCTGGCCCTCACTGGAAGAACCACCCAAATGACCCACAGGATCTTGAATAATAATAAATGTTGGATAAGCACTGCATTTTGGGGCAGTTTATTATGTGGGAGGCTGATTCACAGCAAACGAAGAGGGAAGAGCAGAAGCAGGGAGGCAGTTGGGCCATTGGAGTAACCGGGTGATTGATGGTGCCTTGGACACAGTGGCAGCAGTGAGAAGGTGGGAGGGGATCTGATTCTGCATGTATTTTTTTAAAAAGTTATTTTATTGAAGTATAGTTGATTTACAGTGTGGTGTTAATTTATGTTGTACAGCAAAGTGATTCAGTATTACATGTATATATATTCTTTTTCACATTCTTTTCCATTACGGTTTATCACAGGATACTGAATATAGTTCCTTGTGCTAATACAGTAGGACCTTGTGGTTTATCCATTCTCTATATAATAGTTTGCATCTGCTAACCCCAAACTCCCAATCCATCCCTCCCCCATGATTTTGTATGTATTTTGAGTGGGATTTGCTGATGAGCGTGAGAGAGGAAGATGAATCCAGAACAATGTCAAAGGTTTTGGCTTGAGGAGCGGTACGACTTTCTTTCATATGAAATGAAGGTTTCATGGACAAATAAGTTGTGGAAACTCTGGATTACACAGAGTTTAATGACTTCTTTTACTGAGGAAGTTTTCCTGGTATTTAACATGAAAGGTGGGTCATCTATCTCTGAGAAGGCGTAGAACACACAGGGTTCCTCCAACGTCACTCCTCTAGGGAAGTCCAGGGAGCACATTTGGGATCAGCCACTGGACAGTTGGTAGAAATGGTGATGGTACAGGCGACACTCATTGACTGAAGCTGGTCATGGGTCAGGCACACTCCTTCTGACGGCTGCCTAACTAAACTTGTGTTCTCAGAGGTGAGATGCCTTATTTGGGTCCCGTGGCTGGTGGTTGGCCCCACCATACTTTCAACTGTAGCCTGTCTGATGCCTGAGGCTGGTCTTCCTGCTCCTCCACATCCAGTCTCATTGAGAAAGAACTGGGATTCACTGTACTCTCCTGGATGTGGTAGATGGGGATGCTTGATTCAGCAAGAGAGAGAGGAGCTTCTGAAAGATTACAAGAAAAACAAATACTTCCTAAATGGGTGCCTCTTAGCAAGGGCAGGGAAGGCTGGCAGTAGGCCACGGAATGGTCAGGTGGGTTCTCCCAGGGCTCCAGGCCTCCGTGGGGCACAGGAAGCCTTCACGTCTGAAAGGAGGGAGAGTGGGAGGAGGGTGACATGTACTCCTTGCCTCACCTGCTGCTTTTGCCTCTTCCCTTCTCAAACCTGGAGCTTCCCCATCGTCCCCACAATCAAATCCAAATTCTTTATGATGGCGTCCAGGCCCTGGTTTGTTTTTCTAGCTGTCTCAGTCTCTCACATCTTTGCTGCCCTTGCCCACAGGGACACTCCAGTCTCCCTGGACCTCCTGTGGCTCCAAGACTCTGCATCTCCTTTCTGACCTTCGTTATTTTGCATTTACTATTCCTGCTGCTTGGAATGCCCTTCTGACCTGCTTGTGGAAGCTGAATTATTTTAAAGTCCAGATTGAGGGATACTGTCTCCACATGGAAAAGAAACTTACGGTTACCAAAGGGGAAAGCGGGGGGAGGGATAAATTAGGAGTTTGGGATTAACAGATACAAACTACTATATATAAAATAGATAAACAACAAGGTCCCACTGTATAGCACAGGGAACTATACTCAATATCCTGTAATAAACCATAGTGAAAAAGAATCTAAAAAATTATATATATATATATAACTGAATCACTTTGCTGTACAGCAGAAATTAACCCAACTATGTAAATCAACTACACTTCAATAAAAAATAAAAATAAAAGTTATTGCCTCCAAAAGCTTTCCAGGCTATTGAATCAGATTTAACCACTCTCTTCCATTTCAACAGTAGTTTCTCTGTACTCTTACATATTGCTTTCTGTCATTTGACTTTTCCTCCAGTTAGTCTGGTAGGCTAGAAACACTGTGCTATGGGGAGAGTACACAGCCTTGGAATCAGGAAGACCTGAATCTGAGTTCAGATGCCATCCCATGCTGGCCGTATCACTTGGATGCTATTTAATGTCTCCAAGCCTCAGTTTCCTCATTTATCAAAGACAGTTAATATTAATACTTACAGAATAGCATCCCATCTGTCTTCTTCCATAGACGGTAAGCTCTTAAGGGCAGGGATGGCTCTTTCCTATTCATTACTGTATCCTCAGCACCTAGTACAGGGTCTGCCTATACTAGGCTCTGGGTAAACATTTGATGGATGAATGAAGGAAGTTGTGAGATGGTTGTAAGCAATGAAATAGGTCATTGACATGAGGTGCTTAGCACATGGCAGGCTTCCACTACCTGGCTGCTGTTATTACTCAGTGGAATGTGACCGTTGCGCCCACTTCAGGAGTTGTGGTTGTGGAGGCTGGGGAACAAGCCTTGTTCATTGCCGTCCTCTCAGCTAGACCCTCCCTTCCGTGTGGCAAGCGTCCCAGGATGCTGAGTATGATTTTGCGATCATTGCAACCAGAAACAAACCTCAGACAGAAAACAAAACAGAGGAGCTGCCTCCTCTCCTGGAGCTCACGTGTCCACATTGTGACGCTGTGAGCCCAGCGGCCGCATAACACGTATGTTTTATTGCCGAGTAGAGATGGACTAATAATTTACGTTAATTGGGCACTTGCTATGGGGAAGTCCTTGTGATTTTTTTTATTTTTAACTTATTTTATCCTGACGACAACCCAGTAGGAAGTCATATTACTCTTCTGGATAAACAGACAGGAAAGCAGAGCTCATGGAACTTTCTCAAGGTCACACAGCTGGGAAGGGTGGAGCTGTGATGCAGACCCAGGTGGTGTGAGGGCAGGACGCGAACAGGAGGGACTTGGCTCCTTTGTAGCAGTAGGACTGTGGGACGGTGTATAACCATTGAGATACATCTTATAACAGCATCTGCCCTGGGAGTATTTGCAAAAAGGATGGTAGGATTCCAAGGGAACAACGTTTGAGTGGTGGGTGGGTAAAACGGGAAAAAGCTGGCTTTGGGGTCTGACCTGCTTGGCTTTCCTCATTATTTGCATGAAGACCTAGGACAAGTCACTTCTCCTAGCTTCAGTTGTTTTACTTTAATAACGGACCTTATATTATCTACCTAACTGGGTGGTGATGAGTTTTTAACGTGATAATGGTGACAGTTTCTGGTCCAGGTAGGATGTCAATGGAAGTTGGTTCAGTTCCTTCCAAGGGGCAACCCCCAGAGGAGCCCCAAGTCCTCTGGGAAGTAGTTTTGTCTACATTGGACTCCAACCCTTCCCGATGGAGCCCACTTTCACTTTCTGAGGGGTTTGCAGGATGCTGGAAATAGAGAACAATTACCCGTCTGCTTTGACTTAGGGCAACTTTGCTCTGTCTAGACTCGTGGAGGCTGCCACGTGATGCATGGCCTCTGTCGGCATCTTGGGCACCCCTCCAGCTCTCCTCTTCTCACTGCTCAGGCCACTTGACCCCATCCAGTGATCTAGCTCTGTCCAGCCTGGGGACCTGCCTCTACTCAGGGAAGATTCTATATCAACTTCTTGTAGATAAAACGTTTGCAGCTTCTTTGAGTTTCTCTAGGAAAATGGTTCTCAGAGGTTGTTTGCAAATGTGAATTAACCAAAGCACTGGTTAAATGCAAATTATGGGGCCCCCCGCCCCTCCAGTCTCAATCAGTAGGTCTGGAGTGAGGGTACAGGCATCTGTGTTTGTAATGAGCAGATTGTCTGAGCACCACCCTTTGAGAAATACTGCTCTAGATATGAGTGACCCACTCATCTCTGTTTGTCCGGGACTTTGCATGGTCCTGGGCAAGCCGGGACAGATGGTCACCCTAAATATATGTAAATTCAGGCTCTTTGGGAATCCTAGGGACCATCTACCTGGGCTTCAAGTAAGGTCTCTGATTCTCAGTTCCTGCCTGCCTGATTTCCTACGATGACCTGCCATCCAATGACTGGATGACACACTCAGCCCACTGATGGGGACACACAATGGCCAGTGGCTGGACGCCCACTGCTCCTTGCTTACTGGGATACAGCTATGGCAGCTCTGTCCTCTCCAGGCCCCCTTCTGCCTGCCAGGCTGCACGTGGTCCCATTACCAGCAGGTGGGTACAGCTCCCCCGCACCTGCCCCACCACGGGGCATGTTGAAGTCCACGTGCTGGTCCCTCCAGCTTCCTCTGCCCTCAGCCACATGGGAAGGCAGGACAGCATGACCTTTCCTGCGGAGGACGGGAGCTGAGGTGCCACAGAGCCCTGGTTTTCCAATTTGAGCTATTGCTGAGCCTGTAATATCTCTTCCGTTCATCGGAGGAGCCACTGCTCTGCTAGCATCTAATTCGTTACTCATTAAAGCAGTCTGAAGTAAGGCACAGTGTGTCCTAAAAGGTGCTGTATGAAACCAAATTAAGTATATTTCAGTACAAGTGCACTCAGCCAGTCGTTCCCAAGAAAACCTGATAATTAGGACTCTAACTTGGTATGATGGTGTAATCTAGCCCAGAAGAGATGCTTATTATAGCCATGCCATTCACACAGGCATTTATGAAAATCTTTCAACTACATAGAAATATTTTAGGAGTGTATAGGCTGGCTCGAAAAATCAGTTTGGGTTGAAGATTGGCATTCGGCATCTCAACCTCTGCCTCCGTAGAAATTGTTGCACAGTTTCTTTTTTCTTTCATATTCTCTGTTCTTCCTCTCTTCTCTCTTTCTCATAAAGTCAGTTTTGCTTTTTCCAGTTTCAAGCACAAACTTTGGTGTTCTTCCTTTTCAGGTTCCCCGTGTTAAAAAACAGTTTCCTGTGAATAGTCACTGCATCAGTCAGCTTGGGCTCCGGGACAAAATACCCCAGACGGGGCAGCGTAAACAACAGACATTTATTCCTCGTGGTTCTGAAGGCTGGACATCTGAGATCAGGGAGCCAGCATGTCGGGTTCTGGTGAGGATCCCTTCTTGGCCTGTAGATGGCCATCTCCTCTCATGGTGGGGAGAGAGAGCAGGAGCGAGCTCTCTCCCGTCTCTTCTTCTCAGGGCACTGGTCCCATCATGAGAAGCCCACCTTCAGAGCCTCATCCAGCCCCAGTCACTTCCCAAAGGCCCCACCTCCTAATACCGTCGCCTTGGGGGTTGGAGCTTCAACATAGGAATTGTGGGAGTGACACAAACATTCAGTGCATGACAGTTGTGTTTTAAAAAGTGCTTTCCCCCAGTATGTTCTAATCTGCTTGGGGTAAATAATGGCACATCCAAACTAAAGTATTCGCCCTGTAGATACAGAGACACCAAGGGCAAAAGACATCCATCCCACATGCCACAGGGCTCTTTGTCATGCACGTGTTGAGGCTGGGCCAGAGGCTGATGAACAAGCAGTGCTGGCCTGAGCTCTTCTGCTTTCTCAGCACCAAGGACACCATGTCAACGGGTGTACCAGGCATTCCCTAATGTGGCCACAGCCCAGGGGGTGGGGGGCGTCCTTGAGTGGTGGCAGAGGTCAAGGTGGACTTGCCAACGTGTACTCGGTTCCTCCCTCCATCCCTGGGGCCTCTCCCCACTGTTCTGTATTCCCGATGATTCTCGCGTCTACAGCCATCTCCATGCTGAGCGATCAATGTGGGCCCCATTAAAATATCAGACCTCACTCAGCACATTTCTGAAAACTTGCCACAAAGATGTAAAGTTTCCTTCACAGAGTTTTTCACTCTAAGGAGCCTTTGAGCATTTTAAGAATCCCCATATGTAGACATGTGATTTTCTCTGATTATTTAGGAAGCAATGAACCACTAGGCAGTGTATTAAAATGGCCTTCAAGTGCACCCCACTTGAAAGGGGGCTCCTGACACTCAGGCTTGGGGATGCTCAGGCTCCTTCCACGGGGTCCACAGAGGTGTCAGCAAGCTCTTCCCAGCCAGCTCCTCAGGCCCACTCCAGTTTTCTTCCTGTGTCCCCCTGACTCTTCTGGCCCATAACAGATGCCGAATTCACCACCAACAGCAGTGTCCAAGCATTATCTATGTGAATATATCCTGAAAACAGTGCTGGGTCCCTCCAAAGCAGCAATCACTCAGCTGTTTGCATGCGGACTTCTGTGCTGGGTCTGAAGCTATAGTATGGCTGGTAGGTAGCTCACAGGCTAGTGAGAAAGGAAGAAACACCAAGCTGGACTTGTAGGAGAGTGTGATTGGTCCAGACAACAGATGCACAGGTGCAAGGGAGCGTGGAAGACCAGGGGACACGACCATTCCTTCGTTTGGCAGCTAACTGGTATCACCGGCTGGGCACACGGGAGCTTCAGCCAAGCCATGCAGATCCATCTAATGGAAGGCTGGCCCAGCTGGTCCAGGCTTCCAGTATACTGAGTCTCACTGGGGTCGGCCTCATGCCCAGTCTGCCATATTGAAGCTGAATGTGCCCCAGCCGATCTTGCTGCGAAGTTGAGCCCAAGGCAACGGCTACTTCATAGCCCTCACTCGGCTGGACCGAGTCCTCCTTCCCTCCCAGAGAAGAAAGGCCAAGACAAACTCAGTCTTGGTCCCTGGAGAAGCAGAAAATGAAAAACCCAATAGGTAGGAAAGTTTGTGGTCTTAGGGGGTGTCAGACCATGGTGAGAATATTGCCGCTTTAGGACTTGACCGGAGGATGACTTCCTGTGATGCTCAGAAACGTGAGCCCCTTGGTTCCCACTAAGTGCACCTGGGGAGGAAGGCGGAGGCCATGCTGCAGGCAGAATACCAGAGCCAGAGGCCGACTTTCTCCGTGTGGTTCCCCCCCTGGGGTTTTCCAAGAGGCATCTGGGCACCTGGTAAAAGAGAATGTCCTCTGGAAGCCCAGGGTTTCCTTGACAGAGGAAAGCAGGGCTGGGCTGGGGGGATGCTGTGTCCCTGTCACTCTGTATCAGGCCTTTTCACAGGAAAACACATTGTCTGAGCACAACAGACCGGATGTGTTCTCAGTTGCTATGTATTATATTTGAAAGTAGTTTTCCTGTTCTAGACCTAGGTCCCTCTGGTGGCTTAGAAAATTCATAAATATTGGTCATTGTAGGAACACATTTTAAAAATTCATTGACTGCAGCAATTCACCCAGAACTCTGTGCCCAGCTTTCAGGCACGAATCTGGTCTAAATTGAAATGCCTCAGCTCAAAGTTGCTCTAAAGCCGCTATGAATTATTGTAATGCCAACTCACTCTGTATTTGTGAGCTTACATCAGAAGGACCCACACTGTATTTACAATAGTTTTCGTGTTTTTTTCCTTGCGTGTGTTTAGTAACAACAGTTTCCTTAAATCGTAGTGGCAGATCGCCAGAGGAAAGAGAGGCGTTAATGAGACTTGGTGTAAATGGAGGGAGTGCAGGACTGACAGTTTTCCGTAGTGTGGTTGGCACTGGATCGAAAAGGCAGATGCCGGCAGGAGGCTGACCGATTACCTTAGGTAATGATGTAAGCGGAGTGGTGGGGAGGATTCCAGGACCACTGAGGAAACGCACTGGCCCTGGGAGGCAGAGGGAGACCATGGACTCCTCATCACTCCAGGCTCTCAGGTGAAATATGAGAACAGTGACAAGCAGACCTGGATGATGCCCCGGTGATAGGACACCAGGCTTTGCGAGGAGCTGACCCAGGGCAGGGTACTGTGTTCACGGGGGAGGTGGAGAGAGCAGCTCGGGCTCCCGGGAGCCTCTGTGTCTTTCAGGAAGGATGTTTGCAGAATGCATTGATGACTTGCTATTTTTTTATTGGCGTATAGTTGATTTACAATGTTGTGTTAGTTTCAGGTGTTACAACATAGTGATTCAGCTATACATACACTTATATTCATTCTTTTTTAGATTCTTGTCCCATATCGGTTATTACGGAATACTGAGTAGAGTTCCCTGGGCTATACAGCAGGTCCTTGTTGGTTATCTATTTTATATATAGTAGTGTGTATATGTTAACCTCAAACTCCTAATTCATTCCTCTTCCCCCACATTTCCCCTTTGGTAAACATAAGTTTGTTTTCAAAATCCATGAGTCTCTTTTTGTTTTGTAAATAAGTTCACTTATATCATTTTTAAAAATTAGGTTCCACATATGAGTGACATCATATGATATTTGTCTTTCTCTGTCTGACTTACTTCACTTAATATGGCAATCTCTAGGTCCATCCATGTTGCTGCAAATGGCATTATTTCGTTCTTTTTAATGGCTGAGTAATATTCCATCATGTATATGTATCACATCTTCTTTATCCATTCCTCTGGATGACTTGCTATTTTTTACAGAGGTCATCTCTTTCACCCTTTGGATTCTGGGGTGTGAGATGGCCTTTGGAACTTTAGGTGCTGGTTTTCCGTTGATAGCTTATTCGTGTCCTTTACTAGTACTCTTTTCTCTTATTCAGCCGTTTCTCTACTCAGTGGCATGTTTTTCAGAAAACAGACAATAAAAGGCTATCTCAATCCTGTCACTTTCAGGGCGTCTGTGGATAAGCTGGATACAGGGGGAACCTGAGGCATTTGGTTGATGGAAACTTTGGAGATCATCTTTCCTATCTAGTGGCCTGTGCTCCTCTGGCAGCTGTAGGACAGATTTCATTTTCTCCATAAAGCCAGAGCTACACTCCAGCTGGTCCTATTAACCACCAAGAAGTGGGAGACAGGGTGAAGTGGAATACATTTACACTCCATCGCCGCAAAAATAAAATGTCACTTCCCAATGTCTTGGAGTATAGGCAGCCAGAGTCAAGAATCACTGGAGATTTCCGTATCATCAGTGGAAATGCAAGACCTTTGTCCCAGGGAAAATACACGAGGACAAAGAGGGGCCCTAAGGAGTACATGAGCGCGGGAGCTTGTGGGCACCCGAACCTCCTTAGCAGAGTTGATGTGAAGATTGAAATTTCTGTATTACCAGTAGGTTGTCAACATTCAGGAGATGAGAGCAAAAGAGAAAAAACTCCATTCCCGTTAGCAGTGACAGAAAGTCACCTTTCAGACTTGCCTCCTGCACAAAATAGAAAACAATAAGATGCGGCCAGCGTGGGGCAGATGCGTTCATGCCACCACCTCCTACAATGTTTACCTGGGAAGCAAGGCGTTTCCATGGGGTTTGCTTCAGGCTTCGTGTCTTAGCCCATAGATCACGTTGAGCTTATGGAAGACTGATCAATTTCAGTTAATGTTAAAAATTAGTTCAAGACCATTTTGGAGAAAAATAGTCCTTTTCTGCTATTTCCTAGTAATGACCTGACATCCGAGTAGCAATCTTTCTCTCGCTTATACTCCTTGGCTCTGTGAGAAACTTCCCTAATGGGTTAGATTGAGCATTGTCACCCTTGAAATTAAATGCTGGTGTTTAAAACTTCATTTTTATAAGAAGGACTTGACATTAATAATTTTTATACCTTTGATTAAATAACTAAAAATACATTATTATTGGGTTAATAATTACTCTAGATATGTTCAGATTTTTGACTATTTCACTGCATTATTATGGCACAGAAGCAAAATTTCACTCATATATTTGACTTAAATGGCAGTCTTTAGGGATTTGAATCAGAAATTATAAGTTCTACTGCAATTTACATGTTAAGTTCTGTAACCCCGTGATAGTTCAACCATTTGTTAAAAAAAACAGTAGGTGGCCTGTGGTCTGATTTTCAATGAATAATTTTATTTTACATCCAGCACAAGGTCCAGCTGAATGTTTCATTACATTAAAATTTCACCGAGTGACATAAACCTTGTAATTAAAAAGCGCTAACGTTTTTTAGAGTGCCCAGATAATTTTGGAAAACATTGATACATTCCTTCAAGATGCGGCTGGGCTAGAACTACAGAAATGTTGTCACATCACATCCTCGGATATATTTTCATTTAAATTGTTTAAGCTGTGATTCTTTTTTTCCTTTCCCAATGAGGAAACAAAGAATTCAATGGAAATGAGGACTTACGTGATCACCCGACTTTTGGAACATATTTCAAAATCATTTAAACGTGGTTTTAGGTTTCTGTATTATAATTCATTTCTGTTGGGTGCTTTTTCTATTATTTTCAAATAGCTTACAATTTAGTACTGTTGCCTTGTTAATCTCACATTTGTTTAATTAGTAGTGCTTCTCTGGCATGCCTTAATAAAGGGTGGAAAACAGCATTACATAGCAGTCACCTGTCTCTTGCAAGAAATCCCAGAATTACCCATGCCATCCGAGATCCCAAAATACCCATCTTGCCCACGGGCACCCGTAGGGTCTGCAATGTACTGACATTATTCTTAGACACACTGCCTGGGACTTCTAGGAATGGTGTCCCAGCAACGACCAATCAGTATCTACCTATGAACCCGCGCCACCGTATACAATGGGGCAGGGACTACTACTTCTGGGAGACGTTGAAAAAAACACATTACCTTCTGTGTTCAAAGCAGAGGGGGAATGAAAGAGACAGCCAACAATGCCACCTAGCCATTCACAAGTGGAGAGAGCTCCTGGGAGCACAAGAAAGTACCATGCAGGCTCAGAAACACTGCCTGTCCTTCTTTGTGGGCCTGGAAAAAGTCTTTGAGTCCCCATCTTTGGGGACCAGACAGAGGGGTATTTCCTGGTGAGGAGAAACCTAGACCTTTTGTGTCCTTGTAGCATTCTTCGGATGTTGTTGGCTTTCTTGCTTTGTATTTGTGTATATATTGGGGGGGGGTGTGTGTGTGTGTGTGCGCACGCAGCAAGAAGAATTTTTTCCTTAACACAATCTGAATTGTTCATACATGTGGCCTGGGGCTTTTAAAAAGGAAAAAATAGATGTACACATTGAGATCTGTAGATAAAAGCTCAGAGAAGCTGTAGCATTCACTCTGCGTGGGTGAGTTGCCCTAAATAGGCTGTTTCTCCAGCACGTGGTGGAACGCTCAGTGTATCAACCTGTACAGTGCCTGTCAGCTTCTCTGTGTCTCTTTACCATGTGCTGTCCCCTGACTGCCACTAAAGTGCCACTGATTGGGCTGTGAGTAGGAACAGGGAAGTCGGAAAAAATTAGAAAGACGTGGATTTCCACCCTGGTAGAAACAGAATGAGCCACATCATTTAACCAGCACTGGAGGTAGATCAGTGGAAAGCGGATGGGAGCTACACTGGGTGAGGTCTGGGACTTTCTCTTTTACCAAAAAGCAAAAGAACAAAAGTGATATCTACCAACTGAACAAAAAAAAAGAGAGAGGAAAAGCAGCTCAGATCTGGTGCCTTCCTTCCCGGCTGTAGAGACACTCCTTTTAGACTTCCCTTCTATTTCTTTGAGATGTTTGGTGATGAATCCGTGAATCCTTTTTGAAAGACATTTTTCTGTTGAGCCCTACCAATCAGGAAAAAAAAAGCATCGAATATTAACATACAGCACACAGTTCAAGTTCTTTGAGATGAAAGTCTCCAGAATATGGGAGGAGTGGAAATACCTCAGAAATACAAGTGGTTTTTTTTTTGTTTTTTTTTTTTAATGGTAAGAATGAATGAAGGGAAACCTCTGTGTCTGGTTTGAATCTGAAGTATCAGGGTCAAGTGTCAAGGCAAAGTCCCTCAAAGCAATGGGTCGTGGACACAGCCTGAACCAGCCCACGCGAACAGTTATTAACATTTAAACGAGAACGTTGTAGGGAGAAGTGTGGCAGCCATTTCCTCCTATTGAGTTAAAACCCACTATGAATGATGATTTCACAGGAAATACCTCAAATAGACAGTGGCACCAAAATGCTACATTCTGTAACAATCCTGTGCTATCGTAACTAGGAGTTTTCCACAACTGAGATGGGCAAATGGTCTTAGGAACATCATGCAAACTTGTCACTTTCATGTTTAAGCATTTTCGTGTTTAAACATTAAAAGATTTTTTTTTTTTCCCACCACTGGAGGCCTTCTCCATTTGAAACCTGTTTTTCTTCCATCCTGTCTTTTTTCTCTCCATGTCTTTTGGGTAGATTCAGTCCTCTCTAGGGAAAAACAACAGACATTTCCCACAATGGGAAATGAGGGGTGGGTGCTGTCATGTGAATACACACCCAACAGGTTTGGGGAAACCTGTGCCTGTTCTCAAGAAAGTGCCTTTGGTCCATCTACGTTTGTACCGAGGGCGGGTTCTGTCCCTTAAGGAGTCTTCATGGACAAAAAGAGCATGACCTTGGGGGCTTCCCTGGTGGCGCCGTGGTTAAGAGTCCGCCTGCCAATGCAGGGGACACAGGTTCGATCCCTGGTCCGGGAGGATCCCGCATGCTGCAGAGCGGCTGGGCCCGTGCGCCACAACTACTGAGTCTGCTCTCTGGAGCCCACGAGCCACAACTACTGAGCCCACGCGCCACAACTACTGACACCCGCACGCCTGGAGCCTGTGCTCCACAACGGGGGAGGCCACTGCGGTGGGAGGGCCGTGCACCGCAACGGAGGGTGGCCCCCACTCGCCGCAGCTAGGGGGGGCCTGCATGCAGCAACGAAGATCCAACTCAGCCACAAATAAATACATAAATAAAATAAATTAAAAAAAAACAGAGCGTGACCCTTTGGACAAGATGCAGATCTAGCGAAATTTTTCTGACCATCATCAAGACAATGAGGCCTGCCTTCTGCACAGATACACTGATTCAAGGTCAGTCCCCATGAGACTTTTAGCCCATTTTCTGTCAAAGTTTTTTGGCCACTTTGTGGGTCCAGGTGACTGTGTTTTTTTCTTACCCCGTGGTGTCCTTGTCATCATGAGTAACAGTTCCTGCCCAGAGAGAGGAAATACCCTTGAAAGACGACAAAATCTTAATAATACCATTGAAATGTTCGCCGACTGGGGAATATTTTGTGAAATTGTTCTTTTTTTAAACTGAAGTGTAGTTGAATTACTACCGTACAGCAAAATGATTCAGTTATACACACACACATATATATATATATACACACACACATTCTTTTTTAATATTCTTTTCCATTATCGTTTATCAAATTGTTTTTGATTAGTCACTTCATGATTTAAAAAAAATGTTGGCCAATAAGGAACAGTGAATGACTATAATACTCTAGAATGCCGTATTTATCCTGTGTTCATATTAAAGGCAGGCTCAATTTAGGACTTGGCTGTTTCCGGTGAGAATTTTCCTTGAGTCCTGAAAAAATTCACTCTTCCGTATTTTTCTATTTTTCCCTCCCTTCACACTTTCCTTCCTGCATAAAATTAAACAAAGCTAAGAGCCAACAGATAAATGAACCATCCTTACAGAGGCATACTAGTAGTATATTAAATTTGAGGAAAGTCCCCCCAAATGTTTACATCTTGTCTGAACTGTTTTCCTAGTGCAGAATATTCAGAATATCGAGTAGTTAAAAGTCCCAAATAAATAATAGATGACCGTCATAGGCGCCTGAGAGACCCTTCACATAAATCACTATGCTAAGTGTTTGAAGCTTATGTAGCTTCCACAGAAAGGACAAACACACACCCAAAAGTAAAAAGAAAATGAATTTAAAAATATATTGGCAACTTTACTGGACTATGTATTCTCTCTGTTTCATCTATATTTACATAGAGCATGAGCCCAATCCTGAAGGCTTGTGCAAGTTACGTTAAGTGGTGGCTTAGAGGGAAAAATAACCCTTAAAAACTGTGAGTAAATTGTGAGACCTGCACGGATCCCGGGCTCCGTGGCATGACCCTGTGTCCAGGAGATATTTCTGTTCAATTTGGCTGAAGCTTTCTTATAAAAATGCTTCTTTAGTTTCACTGTATATCTTTCCTAGGAAAGAAAAAAACCCTCCAGAGCAAAAGAGGTTTATCTCAATGCGTTTTGAAACAGTTTTGGTTCTGTAGTTTCTCTGTGGCTATCTCCCCTCCCACACCTGCCCCCATTCGATTCTCCCCGAGGCTAACAATTTTATATCCAAAGTAAATCTGGCTAAAATTAAGAAACGGAGCATACAGCTGCCCTTACTCGTGGCCCACAGATGTTACCAAAATCTGATTAAAAAGCCCTTAATCTCCTGCTGCACCTTTTCATTAGTGTAATAATCATTTTTCCCCCCATATCTAGCAGAAGGGGGGAAAGCAGAAGGAGAAGAGGAGATTTTGATCATCAGCATCCTTGCAAACGTGCGTGGATCCTGGCGGGGAAAATGAGGGGTTGAGGTAATCCATGTGCTGAAATATTTTTGCTTCTTTTTCTAGAAAATGTGCAATTTGGTCAGGCAGAAAAAATTGAACAGAGCCTTCCAAGCAATAAATCACTGGATTGCTGGTGACATTCATACAATGCGGATATAGTGTTAACTGTATGAGTCAGCCAGCCCCCCCTGCACCCAGCCTGTCCCTAGGAGGTGACCTTGTGATGGTGCGGTAATCAATCATCCTGGCGTAGGACACACTGTTTTTGTTTAATATTACACTATTGGAATATATAGTAAACAAAGTGTAAAGGAAATTTGGAGCGCGAGCACGGTATAAGGAGCGCTGAAATATGGTTGCTGCCTGTGGAGAATCCCCTTACTCCCTGCAGCCTGTGAACCAGGAGTTTACCAACTTACACGCCAGGCACATCGGCATCTCCGGGCTGCTGTTCCTGGTGCGGGGCGCTGAGCACAGAGACAGTAGTTAACATTTTAAGGGAAATAAAACCAGAGCTTGGCAGAGACAGACTGGAGGCACAATTCACAGCCCTCCTTTGGAAGAGATTTTTGAGGCTCCTCTCTTTATGTTTTTTTTGGTTGTTTTTTCCCACTTCCCTTTAGTATTTTTCTGACCGAAAGACTTGCAAAGAAGGGAATTTGAGATCAGAAACACAAATTCAGGCATACATCTCCACAAGTCCGCACCCCCCAGAATATTCTGGAAGGGAAATGAACCAGGAACTGGGTTGGGTGTTTTGCGTGTTAATACAGGCCAGCTCCTCTAGACCTCATGCACTCCGTTCGGAGAATCTATTGTCTTTAAAGTGAGTTATACACACATAAAGCAGGGACACAGAAGTGGGAACACGGGGCCTTTTTAACTGGCGGGCTGTTATTTTCTGTGTGGGCTGCTCCCGGGCCAGGCTAATGCATGACATTCGTTGCTGCTGATGAGACCCAAATTTTATCAAGGAGATTTTCAAAGAGAAAGAGGTTTAAATAAATTAGTCATGAAAAGTAAAAGGAGCCTCTTTGTTTCTCAGTCGTTCAGCATTTCGTCCAGGTGTCAGCCCTTTCAGGACAGGATGTTGCAAAATGTATTTTGATTCTGTTTGTTAAGAACACACCGACACACCTTCCTTAAAAAATCGTGGGATCGGATTTGTTTGGGATGTAATATCATCAGTGGGGATTTTGAGCCTAAGTTCAGGGGGGAATTGGACTCTAAACACACGTAAGTGGGGAACTTTTCACAGCCCACCGAAGTGGCACGTTTTAGTTCACATCACATCCAAACAATTTCTCCCCCACGTATTGGAGTTTTCCCTGTTTTTCATGGAAAATCAGCAAGTCAGAAACAGTCAGTTGATTTTTACAGTGTGAGTTCTGGGGCCTCTAAATGAGCGTGATAATCATACAATCCAAAGGAAAACAATGGTGGAGGATTTAAAATCAATGTCGTGAAATGTATTCAGAAAGATCGACAGCCACACATTTCCCACGTGGGCATGGAGCTCATTTCAGTCGCTGGAAATGAGGTGCCAGGATGTCACGTTCAAGTCCTCTTGGAGCCCTCAGTGAGCAGCAGTGCTCCTGTGGAGGCGGGGCGGTGAAGCCCCTTCCTGCCCAGGACTCGGGTGGGAGGAGAGGCCATCTGCGGGGGATGTGCTGGGTCTAACAGAAGCCGTGAGCTGGCTGGACAATGCTAAGAAAAGTCTGGAGAAAGGGGAAATCAGAGGCCACACGCATCCATGCAAACAGCCCTATCCACTGCACAAGACTGGCTTGCCTAGGTCCGGGCAGGTCCCGTACTGACTTACACAAGTTGAGGTGGTTTGGTCAGCTTTTGACAGCAGGTCAGCTAAGATATGGGGTGTGTGTGTGTGTGTAAGTAAAGCTTTTATCTAGCCAGAAGGGAACCTGACTTCAATTTTATATCCAGCATCCTTAGAAGAGGCAGCACACAACAGATTTGCCAGTAGGAGGGAGGGATGGAGGCACATGGCAACAGGGATAAATGATGCCTTGTCTGGCACCAAAACTGCCTCCGGGAAGCAAGGACAGAGACTGGGGAACAGAAGGAAAGTACGTGAGGGGCAAGGACACGCACATGCACGTGTACACACACACACCGGGCACACACACCAGGCATATACATCATGTACATACACACCACGAACATACACACACCAGGCACACACACACCATGTGCACACACACACACACGAGGCACACACACCATGCACACACACACGAGGCACACACACACCATGCACACACACACCATGTACACATACACACCATGCACACACACGAGGCACACACATACACACCATGCACACACACACCATGCACACACATACCTGGCACACACACACACCATGCACACACACATACCTGGCACGCACACACACCACACACACAGACACACACGCCATGCGTGCACACCCACACCAGGCACCCACACACGCAAATGGCCTATATCTACACTGAGTAGAGTTTCTCCAGCACAGTCCCTGGCACCCGCAACAGGTGGCCCCAGGGGCAGGAGGAGCTGGTGCCTGCCTCTGCAGGGCCAGGAGAAGACACATGAGACACGAATGACCCCTGCTTTGTTTTTTCCTTTGTGATGATCCAGGAGCCCCAGTAGCAATGCTGTGTCCAACTTTGTGAATTCCAAACATTTAAAAAAAATCCGTGGTCAGTCAACATGTGATCTTCCAAACTGTCTTTGAGGAAAGAAGCCCACGAAATGTTATAAAGTTTTAAGTAGTAAAACGTCTTGAAAAGCTCTCCCTTGGAATCGGCAGTATTTCCATCCTTTCCTTATTGAAATATGTGTTGTGGTGTGCTCTGTACTTGCAGCAGGAGATTTTATCGCCTCTCTGACTAATCGACTCCTTCATAAGCTCTATGGCTATTTTAAATATGTTATCCTTCCTGCCCTCAGCACTTTTTTCTTGTTGCTAAACCTTCCTGGGGCAGAAGTTGTTCTAGGTATCGTGCCTCAATATACAATACTATTCTTGAAAAAATGCTACTGTTCCCCCCCAGCAGGGGCGAATTGAGAGCAAGTGGTCTTAATAGGCAGCAAGAAATCTACAGACAACTGAATCCAATTTGCATTGCTTTAGCTGTGCTAAAATTATAGTCTCCAAAGGATAAATGCAAAAAAAACCTGGTCTATCTTTGTGTGTTTAATTATCTGACTTTTAACTAGCAAATTTATAATTGCTACAATGAGCATTTAAAATATTTTGGGCAAAAGCGGTGAGCGTTTTTCAAATTACTGATAAGAAAACTATTTGAGCAAATAAAAAAAAGCATGAAAAAATAAGACCATAGAAATTCATTTTCTGGGATGGTTAAAATGAGAGGTAACATAAATTATTAGCATCTTGTTGTGATTCTGTTTAATCCACCAACATTCCCAGAAGTCCCATACTTAATATAAATATGTTTATGTAGTTTTTAGAAACAGAAAGTTAAAGTCTGAGACAGAATACCATCTCCTCTCACTAAAGGATATGCATTTAAATTATAGTTGAAACTGTACAACATTCATTTGAAGGTCTAATGTTATATTGAAAAAGGAAAATCAAAATATAAGATTCATTGTTTAGCCTGGAAATTCTTCACAAACAATAAAAATGGAGTGTCTATAAAAAATGTATTGTTTTCAACCTTAAGGGGAGAAACAAACATTATTCTTCAAATTTGCTTTTCCTTTAAAAGTGTGGAAGGACTGGCCTCCTGTACAATGCCACTCCAGAAGAAATTTATTGATTTAAAATAATAGTAATGTGCACTTTTGAATCTTACCTCCAAAGACCTTGAACATGAAATATTCCAAACAAAACATCAAGAAGAGACATATGACTCAAGCAAAGCAATTTGTAAATTTGTTTCCAGGTTCTTTTTTTTTTTTTTTTTTGCATGAGGGGTGCATTCTAAATATGTCTCACAAATGTTTGTTCAAGGAACACAATGCAGACTTTGGTCAGTTATGTTTCAAAGAACGCACACAAATTAAGTACTTTGTACAATAACGAAATATTTGTTCGTCTCAGGTAGTTGGCAAAGAAAACAGAGCCACACGTTTAGAGGTTTTAATCTTTTGTTTCATCAACGCTATTGTCAAGCCTGCTGTAATGCACCTTTGGAAAGAAAAGCAGAGGCCTGCAGAATTATTTATTTTGTATTAAGAAATACATTGATAAGCTTTAGCAAGTATCCCCATTTTCAATAGTTTTTCTAAATGTCAAAGATATTCTTTTTGCATTAAATAAAACGGGGGAGAGAGAGAGAGAGAAGTCCCCTGACAGGTTACCTGGAATTCAACATACAAAGACTCTCAGAGCCGTACGGGTTTCTTTGCAGAATCACATTACCTACCTATTGCAAAGCTTCAAATCTTTGGGGAATGTTCATTTTCGCTCCCGTCCTGTCGCTGGGTCCCACCTCCTGGAACAATAATGGGTGTCAGGTAGAGTTTGGACGAGAAAGGATTAAGCTATCACCCCCCCTGCTGTGTGTTAATTTATTGCTTCAGACATTTTCATATCTGATTCATTTTCACCCACTCCGCTGCGGCTGCACAAAGTTCTCGGGCTCTGCCGGTCCAAGTGGCCCTGGAGTGTGAATCCCTGGCACCGGGAAATGGCTTTCTTCACAGCACACGGCTCAGGTATGACCCTCGGAGGGCACAGCTGAGCTCGCCTCCAGAGCAGGGAATAGGCCGCGGTTCCCGGCACACACGCCGGCCCGGGCAAGATGCTTAGGTGTGACACCAAAGCCAAAAGAAGGGCTTTTCAGTAAACAAGAAAGGAAATTGTGATGCTGCAGGAGATCCCAGTGCTAGACGTCCTTAAGAAATGGTGTGATTTCCTCAAGAAAATACAGGGTCACGGCTGCTTGGAATTTACATCAAAAATTCCTTTTCCCTAGTTTTGTTTTGCGATTATGTAGGACCTGCTGGAGGAGGGGTGTTCGCTTCTGTTTGTAAAGGACGCCCAGTGTTTCTGTCTCTCTCCAGCTTTGCCCCAGGCTCAGCTGCCTGTGTGGCTGGGATGGAAGCAGAGGCAGACACCCCAGGCAACCAGGGAGGCCTTGGGGAGGGGACGGAGCTGTGTGGGGTTCTTCCGCACCTCTCAAAAATCCTCTAGGCTGATTTTAATAGAAGACTTCACCTGGACAGCTACATGGGACCAGCGAAGGAGGAGATGGTGGCAAACCAGAGAGGCAGTGGAGCCCAAGTCACAAGCCGGGAAGCGCCAGGGGGCCATTTGTGTCTTGAGGAGGAGGATGGGCACTTCCTGTCTGTCTGAGTCCCTTTGCACACCACTCCCAGGGAAACAAAGCAAGTTTCCGATAGAAGCAGCTGGTGAGGCTCCTGGACATGGGGACAGGCTCCCTGTGCAGAGGCAGGACTCACGGCTTCTGAGAAAAACCACAGGGGCGATGCTTTTTCTTCCATCAGCACACCTCTCCTTATAGACTGATCCTTACAACTCACCTGGGAGAGCTAGGTCGAAAATCTAGCTTGGTTTTATATCGAAGGCTCCTATTTCAAACGCTGGCAGATAACCGGAGCAAATTTTTACCGTTTTCCTTCGATGAACAGACACAAACCCTCGTCACTCCAGGCGCAGTGATGAACGCACGGCCGGGGAGGGTCTCTAGGCCTTCCTCTCGGGCGACTGGTTTGAAAAATCAGGCCATGACTTTTATACGCACACACGTCTGGCTTGCTAGTTAGGAAATAGTTGCTGAGTCACATGTCAGGAACACAGACCAAGCACTGGCTACCATGACAGGAAAAAGAAAAAAAAGCTGCAGAGCCCCAGTTTTTGGTGGTGGTTGTTAAAGTTCCAATGCTCCTGTGAATATAGTGGATGGCGGGACAGGTGCCGATGTCCAGGGCACGATGCACAAAAGGGCATATATACATGTAATATACATACACCTGGCATCTATGATAAATCAGGTCTTACATAAAGCAAGCGTTTAACAAGTAATCAATTATTAAAGAATGAAACGCAGTTAATATTGGGCCCCACATCCTTCCTTAAATGAGCAGTATAAATGCCTGTGGGAACTGGTCCAGGCCCAAGGCACGCACAGAAGTCCGCCCTTCAACTTTATTGAATTTCTACTAAGATGGCAGACTAAAGTGATTTTTAACACTTTTCAATTGGATTTATGATTTCTGTGTCATCCACCCTGTTTCTGACATTAGGAAATACTTAACACGAGGGAATCACTCAATGACTTTTTAAAACTACGCGATAAAACATTTTAGTCTCCTCTCTTTCTGAAATCCATAAATGGCTAATTTAATCTCATAGTCATGCAACTGGAATCTGTGAGTTTCATCTGCTAATCGTTTGGCACCGTGTTGATGTTTTAAATCATGATGATATATCGCGTGACCAGGATAGAGGCCTTCATCGTGGAGATCAACTCTGGCCCGCGGCCCTGGGCTTGTCCTGGCTTTTTCGGTAAAAACATAAAACCTTTGCCTTTGGAGCTGCAGTTTGGATGAGGCCACATTTCGTGAACGCTGTGTCTGCATCTGAAAGAACTTGGAAGGCTTGCAACAAGCAAGAAGGCCCCGTGATCGGGAGATCCAGGGTACACTGGTCATCCATAGAATTTGGGAACTAATTGTAAGGTATTCCTGAAACGTTAAAAAAAAAGGCAACTTCTATTTAAAGACTTTTAAAAAATATTTAAAACCAGTTTTGCTTTTTTTTTTTTTTTTTTGGTCTGTTGAAGAACTCTCCATAATCACCTCTCTTTGATTTTACAGCTGGAACAAAGAAGTCAAAAATAGCTCACCTCTGCTTTTCAGCCTTTCAAAATGTGATAACCAGTTCCATTTTAGCATTTGTAACAAAGATGGCTGTGTTGATTTTTGGCCTTTTGGAAGGCAACTGGATGGTCTGATTCAGGAAGGGAGGAGAGAGAGCTGGATATTTGTGTGTGTGTGTGTGTGTGTAAATCCATCTTTACCTCTCCTTCTCCTCACTCTTTGGTTAATTAACAGCACGCCTGTTAGCTGGCTATATTTTATCTGCGACTTAGGGGCTTGCTGCAGTTTTCTGGGAGGTTGCTGCTGACTGAGCCGAACGTCTGTGGGTCTGGTTACGAGGCAACGGCTCGACACAGCGGGGCCAGCCTGTTGTACCTCGTGTATCGACTGTGCACTGGCCCTGGATGTTTCATTTCATATATCATTCCCAACTCGCAGCGCTGTTTCCTGAAGTCAAATAGCCCTCTCCTTCATGCCCATTATCACAAATCATTTTGTAGTCCAACTCCCCAAGTCGCGTTCGGACACGGGCAGGGCAATAGAAGTCACAGTGGTGGCAGAGTTGCTGGGACCAGCCAGCTCGGGATGCAGAGAAATGTCTTAGTTCCCTACCTGGCCAGGACATGGATGCAACAGGCCACCTAGGCTGGGATGTCTTTTTAATTTCTCATTTCAACAGGACCAGGGTGGGAGCGAGAAGGCTCAGTAGGGTCCCACCTTCTCACCCTCGGGGTTTCTGCCCTGGGAGCTCAACTTACGACAGAACTTTGTGCCTGTTTGGGTCTCAATCCCAGCAATCAAGTTCAAGCTGTAGAAAGGCAGGTTGGGGGTCACGACCACCTCGACAGACCCCCTCCCAGGGTGCCTGCTGCTGTCACTAACCAGTCCTTGGCAAGTTGTCACCACCAGAGCACTGAGGCTGTGAGAAAAGTGGCACCTAGGTCCCAGGAGAGGGTTTGTCGTGGACTTTGGAAGTCGGCCACCGTCTGCCATCTTGGAGGCTGCAGGTGAGTTACCTGTCTGGACTCAGAGCTTAGCGGCCAGATATCCACACCTGTGCAGGCTCGGCGAGGCTCTGGGCAAGGTTCGTTTCTCTGTTTCTGTATTTATTTTTTAATATTTTGAACTTATCCTTTTAAAAGAAGTACTGAGAGAAAAACATAGCAGAGTAAGGAAATGAGCCTTACGTTCCCACCTCTCCACCGTCAAATAACTATTCACACAAACATCTGTAATTTATAAAGCCTCCATCACTCACACACATTGTGGGGGGGGGGGGCGGTCCACGGTGTTAGAGGCACTGAAACATGATGCTAACCCAAGTACACCAAATACAGAAGACATTCTTATAAAGGTACCGATTTCGGTGCAAAAAATAGATTAATATTTGAAACTGATTGTTTCCTCCTACCTGTGCCATCAGTTGGTTTGGGGTCTGGCACGTGGTGATCTCGATGGGCCCAACTCCGACATTCTCTGACTTGGAGGGCTGATCCCCCTGACTTTCCTCCCCTTGCTGTGTCATCTGAAGTGTGAGATGGGAAGACAGAGGATTTATACCGCCAGCCTCTGTCTCTGTGTTTCCCAAACGTTCTCATGGTGCTAAAGGCCAGATGCCCGTTTGTTCTTCAGGACATCAGAGCAACCTTCCTTGGCTGAGATGGCTAATAAGTGGCCGTCTCCATAATCCGTTCTGTTGTCACTGCGGGAACCCTTTTCCTCCCTGCTTCCGTAAAGGGTGCCACCCGAGGGGAAGGAAAGCGACTCTTGGGGGAATCGTTTGGTCCTAACTGTGACCCTGCACTCCGCCTGGCGCGTGCAGCCCCTCACAGCCCCGTGATGCCTCGGGAACACGATAGAAGCTGTGCTTGCCTTGTTTTGCTCAGGAGAAACCGAGGCCCAGAGAAGTGATGGGTGTTCCTCTGAAGCTGCCATCCAGAGAGAGCCAGGACACCGGACGTCCCCGAGCTGTAAGAGCTGGGCTTTTCCCAGGCTTGTCAGCCGCACGTGGCGGTGACGAGGCCCTTCAGTCACACGTCAGGTTCAAGGAGCCTGAGTCCCTGCTTTCTTGGCCCCAGTGAGCCTTCTCCACCAGCACCAGCACTCCCCTCCCCCAGTACCCCACGCCCCACACCTACTCTGAGCCTCAGAGAGGGGACCGCCTCTCTGATGCTCCACATTCAAACGGGGCCCTGGATCTCGGCTCTCATCCTGCTTCCGAAAAGAGGAAGTTGTCAGGGTTTACGCTTTAGCTTTTTCTTTCTTTCTTTCTCCTTTATTTTGATATTATAATATACTGTCCTTACTTAGATAAGAAAACCATATTTATTTATATACTACATTTTCAAAGAAAGTAAATGCCATGCACCTTGAACTATTGTCAAAATTACCAGTGTAGCTAAATATAGAATATTTTAGTAATAGCTTTTTTTCTCTCTTTTTAAAAAATAAAGACACTTTTTTTAGAGTAATTTTATTTTTTAATTTTTAAAAATTTATTTAATTAATTAATTTATTTTTGGCTGCATTGAGTCTTCTTTGCTGCACAAGCGCTTTCTTTAGCTGTGTTGGGCGGGGGCTACTCTTTGTTGCGGTGCGCGGGCTTCTCATTGCTGTGGCTTCTCTTGTTGCGGAACACGGGCTCTAGGCGCGTGGGCTTCGGTAGTTGTGGCGCACGGGCTTAGTTGCTCCGTGGCACGTGGGATCTTCCAGACCAGGGCTCGAACCCGTGTCCCCTGCATTGGCAGGCAGATTCTTAACCACTGTGCCACCAGGGAAGCCCTGCAACCCTGATTTTAGACTTCTGACCTCAGAGCTGGAAAAAAACAACTCTGCTGCTTTAAGCCACTAAGTTTGTGGTCGTTTGTTACAGCAGCAATAGAAAACTAATACCCTAGCAAAGAATGTGTTTCTCCTGGGAACTGAGTCCTTCATTCTCATGGGAATTCCAGTGGTTCTTAGTGGGCCTCTGTTTAATCTTCCTTTGACTCTTGTAAAACCCATGTGTTGTGTTGGGAAGTGGAGAGCTAACTCTGATCTCCATGGACAGCACAAGCCAATCCAAACCATTTCTGAGGTTCAAAAGAGAAGGTTTTTCAGTCTTGATGGTTAAAAAATGTGTGCCTTTGTACTCACTGATTGGCTGCCCATTTACTGCTTCTGGCTGGGCTTAAACCCAAGAAAGTCTCTTGAGAAATGCTGATCACGTGAGATTGTCCAACTAACAATATTTGGATAAATTCTGGGTAAGCAACCAAGGTTTTAGATGCCCTTCCAACCCAAACGTGGGAACTGTGTGAAATTTACACATCCTTCCTTAGCGGTCTGCGGGATCTGCACAAGTTGTGAAATGGGAACCAGGAGAGACCTGGAGAGCAGCCCCAGTCATGACCCTGGGGCAGGGGAAATTGCTTAAAACCCCATCGTAAATATACCCTGCCCCTCGGATGCAGAGCCTTGCAGAGAGAACAGCGCTGAGCTGCCAGAGTGTGTGCCCTGAGCAGCATTTTCTGTGCTTTTCAACCAAGAGTGCATGAACCAACAAGATAGGGGTGACCACACTCCCCCAGTAAAACCCGGTCACAGCAGCCCTCACCGTGGAGTGTCACCAGGTTCCCTATTAAATTCTAAGCTCTGCCCCACTTTTAATAATCTACTTCCTGATTTCTAGGCTTCCCACCCTTTGCTAAATGGATCTTCTCATGAGATTTTTTCAACCAAAGAGGGCTGGAAAAGCCACCTACATTGCATGAGGTTCACACATTTTTAATAGCGTATTTTTTCTACTAAAATCCCCTTCAAACCTTCTGGGACAAGGCTTCTCCATTCTGCTGAATGGAATGAAGCATCTTGGGAAGCCCAGCCTGTTGGTAACAAACATCATTTTTGTGCTTTCCCCCCACCCCTTACATTTTGGGCTTTCAGTACAGCTTGTATGTACATCATCTATTGTTTTAAAATTTTTGATAAGCTGGTTAGATTCAATAGTAGGTAAAACACTAAATAATGGTAAAATGTATTTATGGGATGCACCTTATGTCTCTCTCTCTCTCTCTTTCTCACACACACACACAAATATGCTCCCATGGAATCATAGATGAGGCTCAATAGCTTCAATTTACCTTTGAAACTGCATCTTTAACTCTGCAGAAATTGTATGAAACATAGCAGGAGAAAAGTCAAAAGGAAAACGTGCTCAAAGTAAGACCTCAATTCTGATAGACGCAGCTCCATTTTTCACCATTCTGGTTGTTGGAAAAGGTTCGATAACAGGTCATCCTTGTGCTGTTGAGATTTTCGTCAAAAGAACAGGAAAGAGGATCAAACCTCAATGATAATTCTGAATCATCCTCGAAATGCTTGCTGCCGATTTAGCGTAACGTAAAAGTCTGATCCAATTGACATGACGTTATACAATAGGAATGCTCCAAGCTTTCGATAGGTTTCCAAAGTAGCCATTTAAGAAGCACTGATCTCAGCTGTAATTCGCTGGTACTTTGCTCTGTATGTTCCATGAGAAGTTAAAACACAGAGAGAATTACGGGGCTACATTGTGGCCTGAGTAGAAACTCTCTACAGCTCAGGGACTGCCATAAATGCCATGAAGTGCCATAAAAACCTTTTTAAAATAACCCGCCCAGTGAGACACTGGAAAAAAGAATTAAGAAAGATAGTGAATCAGAAACTGGTGGGAATCTCTGAGAAGTAGAACGAGACAGATGTGAAATGAGAAAAGCCTTAGTCCACAGCCCGTGAAGGGGACCCCTGAGATAGGGAACCATGGAACTTGGGGGCTCATCATAGGGGCTCTGCCCCCAGCACAGTGTTTGCAGGAGCTGTGCTGATCGGAAGCCCCTGCCCACCTAGAACTGGGCACTGGGCAGCCTCATCACGTGCCCAGGATTGAGCCAGAAGGAGGAAATTGGAGCTATGGAGGCATAAGCTCCCAGGACTGTTGCTGGGCCCCATGTCTCCAACGCAGAAGAGCACAAAGGGAACAGGAGCCAGCATTTAACAAAGAAATAATGAGAAAATATTTCCCATATTTGAAGAAATACCTGTGTCTTCAGATGGAAAGACTGAGGGCTGAGCAGGGCAGGTGAGAAAAAGATGGGAACCCAGTCTTGTTACTGTCGAATGTCTAAGCTCCAAAGGTAAAGAGACACGATTAAGGGCTTTCAGGGAAAGGAAAAAAGCACAGCTATTTATAAAGAATCAAGAATCACATTGACTTGAATCTTCTCACCAGCAACACAGACAGGAAACACTGGAGTGATTTTCCCAAAGTTCTCAGGGAAAAGGATTTTGAGCCCAGAATTGTATACCCAGCCAAACTGGCATCCAACGTGAGAGCAAAATAATGGCATTTTCACTCTAAAGAGACCCAGAAAGTTTACTTTCTGTAGAGTCTCTCTGGGGGAATAACTAGTTAATAGACTCCAGAAAAAGAGCCAGAGGAAACGTACAAGTTTAGTTATTGACTCTGTTTAAGTGAACACGCCCTTTTCTGCAGGCGAGGTAGCCTCTTGGAACCTCAGTTTTCTTAACTGTAAAATGGGGTAATAATAACCTTAATTGCAAAGCTGTTATAAGGACTAAAGAAAATGAAAGTAAAGCTACTAGGAGACTCCTAAACAGCAAATTTCTAAGTATTTGCAAATTTCTGTTATACAGACTGGGGACTTTAGTATGTACAAGAATGAACATCTGAGTTTATGACGTTAAAGAGAGAAATGGCTTATTAAACTACATGGATTTTTTTTCCATTTTGTTAAATTTGGAAACAATTCAACTCTGTCATAGGAAACTCTGGCTAAGATTCTGGCTATTCTCCCATGAATAGATTCAACGGAGGTGTGGGGAAGAGACTGAGGCAGCCCCTGCCTCCTCGTGTTTACCCCTTCCTTGGAGTGTGAGTGGGACTTGTTCATGCTTCTGCCCAAAAGTATACAGTAAAGGTGCTGGGAAGTATGGACATGGGATGTGACTTCATCACATTCGCCTTGCTGAGTGGCTCTTTCCCTTAATGACTGAAGATGCAAATTGCCCTATTGTGAGTGTCATATGGAGAGGCCCATAGCAAGGGGCTGAGAGCAGCTTCTGATCAACAGCCAGTAGGAAACTGCGGTCCTCAGTCCTTACCCACGAGGAGCGGAATACTGCTGACAACCATGTGAGATCAAAAGTGGCCAACGCCTTGACTGCAGCCCTGCAGAGCACCTAGCTAAGCTGTGCCCACAGAAACTGTGAGGTAATGAATGTGTGTTGTGTTAATCCACCAAGTTTGTGGTGGACACTATTACACAGCAATAGATAACTAATAACAGAGAAGAGAAGGGCTTTGAGAATCTCCTCTTCAAGATAATCTGCCAATATTTTTCAAAGTGGTGCGGGTATTAGAGAAGAACAACAGCGCTTTCTTTCTCTTTTGGCTGTAGGCTCTAGATCACAGTTATGTGGCTAGCAAGCTATAGAGGAAGAGCTGCGAGGCACACTTGGAATGTGAGCTGTGGATGTTAGAAGAATACTGGAGAGTGCGCAGTGAGTTCTGCCATCTGTGCCCAGCATCTTCACTTCGTGCAGAGTAGAAAAATGCAGCATTGAACGGATTCGCATTGTTGGGGAAGCACAGTGATAGGCCATGAGCTTCAAGTGCTTATGTAGTAGCTGAAATCACAGCATCTCATGTCCTAGCTCTATTAGAGGGAATAAAACATCTGTCTAAACACTAGAGAGAGAACATCTTCAAAAATAAAGATATTTGAAGATATCACGCACAGAATACCTTTCCACCTGCTTGCTTAAAATAATGTAGTCATTAGGCAATAAATGTTTCTAATAAAGTATGAAAATGGATTGTTTGCTTTGCTGCTTGTATGAACTCTCATTTCTCTTTTTGTGATATTGAAGCTGACATTTGCTTACCCTTTATCAGTGGAATATTTAATCAAGTCTAATCTGCAAGAAGCAAGAAGAATTTTTATTTAAAACCTCTCCCCCATGTGAAAGCCCTGGGAAATAGGACAAGGCCCACAGTGAGAATCTGGAGAGAGTCTTTCAAGGAAGGGGTGTCACTGGGGTGTGGCCAGCAACTGGGCTCGGTGATACAGAGGTAGTTTTGAGTTTTAAATTGATGCCTAGGACACACAGATTAGGAATTTACAGAAACTTCTGTGAGCAAGCATGCCTTCATTTTTGCAGTTGAATTGTTGCAAAAGTATGTGCATACCTTTGGTTTTTAGGTGAAATTTGTTCATGCCATTCTCCTACTGCAAAACCTTCAATGTCTCTCCAGGGTGGATGGGATTAAGTGCAATCTCCCAAATATAGCTGACAAGGACATCCATAATCCACACGTAGCTCTCTTCTTTCCCTACTTCCTGTGGCCCCTGTCTACCCAAGCCCCACTGTGGCACTAGGCGTTTTGGGTTGCCTTTGCCTGACTTCCCCATCCCTGTCATACACCCAAAGCTTTGCACGTGCTGGTCTCAGGTCCTCAAATTCTCTTCCTCTTACCTCACACCTATATAGTTTTACTTCTACTCCAAGGTCTAATGCGAATGTCACTTCTTCCTAGAAATGTTTCTAAAATCAAGTTTGTTCTTCCTCTAATATCTGTGTGTTTGTGCAGCACTTTGTGTTACACGGACACTTATCCTTGGCTTGACATCATTTGCCCACCGTAGTTTCTTCCGGAGTAGGGGTGATGCCACAGGCATCGCTTAACTCCAGCACGTGTTACAGTGCCTGTCACGAAGCTGGTGCTTTAAAAATATGTGTTGGATGGACAAATGGTTCAACAAATGGGGGAAGGGATTTGGGACTTTGTTCTCTGGGCGAGTCGTTTATCCAGGTGTCTAACGTGAAGCTTTCTTGGGGGAAAGCCATGTCTGATTGATTGGTTACCATGAGTTCTTCAAGTTGTTTATTTCATCCATTCAACTGCACTCTTTCAATCATGCAAGAAGCAGATATTTTACTTTTATTAGTTTATGCTTCGTCATTGCAAGGTCTGAGAAACAGATGCTGAGAGATAGAAACTTCATCTCATGGTGCTAATCTTGTTTCCATTTAAGGGGTATGCCCACAGTCCCGAGCTAAACCGTGCAGGGTCTCACTCCTGTGTGGGGCTGGACCTCTGTTTCAGACACTCTCATGACAAGTGCTGGTTATCGGGAGATCCATGGTTTCAAGCCAGGGCAGTGTGATTTATGTTCTTGTTCTGCAGTTAGCATCGCAGCCTCACGGAAGCAAAGCTTCCAAGTTGACCTCCACTCTTTCTGAATAAGAAATGCAGCCAACAGCTCGACTGTGCTCACCTGGCCAGCAGAGTCGCATCAATCACACAGCTGTACCTGGGCTGGGGGTGTTCCTGAATTTTCCTTGTGTCAGTTTCAGATTTCAACGTCATCACCTGCCCAAGGGCTGGTGCAGAGCCGCAAAGACCCACCATTAAGCGTAGGAAACGATTGAGGAGAGAAATCGTCCCTTCCCACTTGACTGGGAACTTTTGTGATACTGGCCATGGTTAGAACCTTTGTGAAAATGTTTCCTATTTAAAAAAAAAAAAGTAAAATTGAAAGTTTTTTAGAAGTCACTTTTGTGTGGCTGCTAGTAACCAAGCTGCAGAATTTACAACTTCTGAGTTCTGAAATGTGCACAGTTCCCATCTCTGGACGTTTCCAGAGCCAGAGCTGGAGCGGATCCTCGCCTGCCCGTGTGAATTTATCCGAGGGAGTAGGTTGGATTGTCTCCGAACCTTGGTTTATTCAATTGTAAATCAAGAAAGGGCCCTTTCTGCCCTAAAACACGGATTGTCACCTTTTCAGAAAGAAACAGAGATGGTTGCCAAAAGGAAGACCAGCACCAGATTCCACAGGGACTGAGTCCCCAGGGGTCTCCTGAGCACGGTCCTAAGGAGCCGACACGGAACAGATGTGGCGTGCGTGAGCTACGGCAACTCCTGTGCCAGGTGGAGGGGTACCCTCCCGTGACCGGAGATGAAAAATGTGAGCGCTTGCGTTGGTTTTCTAGGGCTGCCGAAACAAAGGACCGCAACTGGGGGGTTTAAACAACAGGAATGTGTTCACTCCTGGTTCTGGGGGCTAGAAGTCTGAGATCAGGGTGATGGCGGGGATGGTTCCCTCTGAGGGCGGAGAGGAAGAAGCTGTTCCTTGCCTCTTCTTCGTCTCCTGCTGGCTTCCTGCAATCCTCGTGCTCCTTGGCTTGTGCAAGCATCACCCTCATCTCTGCCTTCATCTGTACTCAGGATTCTTCCGGCGTGCGTGTCCCTGTGTCCAAATTCCCTTGTCCTATAAAGGCCCACCTGAGTGACCTCATCTTAACTTGATCATCTGCAAAGACCTGGTTGCCAAATAAGGTTGCATTTACAGGGACTGGGGGTTGACGTCAACGTCTTTTGGGGGACACAAACCCAAAACATTCTTCATGTGGAGATTCTGCCTTCCACGGCCAAAGTTCAACAGCCAGGTATCATTTACTACATGGCTAGGGAGACCAGGATGACTGGATTGAGCTTCTAGTGTTTTCCTCTTTGCACAGCCATCTTCCCAGGTTATGAGCTGCCCTCTGACCACTTCCCTGCACCCCCTTCTCCATCTCATCCTTGCCCAAGCTCCTGCAATCGTTCCACGTGGTTGGGAAACCCTCGTGGGCAAGGTGAACCTCAGTCTGTCCCCTGGCAAAGTTCCCTACTGTTCCCAATGCACATCTTCGGCTCTTATCAGACCCCCACCCCCTGGATCTCTGGTCTTCACCCAAGCCCTGCTCTCTTGGGGGGCCCGTCTCCCCTCACTTCCTTGAGCACATCTCCCACTGGGCACTGCATCCTTGGAAACCCTCCACTATGGTACACACACAGCCCCCCTCCCCCTTCCACACTGAGTGCCGAGCCCACCACACACTCACCTGCGTGGTGATTGCTGCTCTGTCAGCAGGACTGGATATTCTCTGAGGCCAGGACCTCAACTTCAGCCACGTGTGGGAGTTCCAGAGTCCAGCAAACCCTTGACTGGTAGAAGGAATTGTCATTGCCCAGGACGGACTTAAAGTAGGATGCGACCAGCCTGATGTGTGAAAGTCCAGGTGTGCAGGTCCCATGGTGCCTCCCCCCGCAGGGGGTGCCTCAGTTCTCCACCGAGCCCTTTCTGGAGCTTTACCATTCCTGCTGCTCTGGCCACGGCTGGAGTGGGGTCCTGGCCTCATTTCACCTGAGCTGTGAGTGTCACCAGGAGGTCAAACACCATAACAAAATATAAACCTCAGGGTCAACTCATTGGAAGACCTTCATCTTCTCCACAATACTATGGCATTATTTCTGCTAGAAAGTGCACATTTTCCATGAACTCAAACAAAAAGAAACTGAGAAGCCTGATTTCATAGGTCAGCCAACAAGGCCAAAAACTCACAGGACAAATGCCATGGGGTAAGAGGAGCATCAATTTTGTGAATGAGGGCACAAGAGATCTTGGCTTTGGACTCAGAATTCTATCTGTTTGAATTTGGGTAAATTGCTTATTTATATTCTCTGACTTTGTTCCCTCATCTGTAAAATGGTGATAATAATTACCTCCTGTCTTCTCTATCCTTGGCCATTTAAGCAAGATCAACTCCACCCAACCCCTATCAGCATGCCAGGAGGAACACAAATGCCCACTTTAATCTAAAGACTGAGTTTCAGGGGTACTCCCCAGGACGAACTCACTGGCCTTGAATCTTCAAAGTAATTAGGTGATTGCCTCAAATTATACCCAAACAAATATTGGTAAGTAGCAACGAAAACAAACACCTCTATAACCTTGATACCGAGGCTTCCCAAAGTGTTTCCCGGAGACCCCTATGTCTGTGGGTTACCTGCCTCTTGTCACTTCTTTTCAATGGACAGGCCCGAACCCCAAATACCTGCATGTGTTCCTGTGCTGGTTTTGAGGCTGGAGGTTAATCAAGTTTGGGATCTGGTTGAGCTTCTTGACCATCTAGAGCAGTGGCTTTCAAACTTCATTTTTAGCCAGAGAAGCTTTGTTCAAATTAAATCTTAGGGCTCAGTGTGGAAAATGGATAGAGGGGGCTGCTTTTGTAGATGTAGGGCCTGAAGCCTGGAGCCCCACCTTCGGGCTACTGGTCTACCCACCGTGGTCCCAAAGAAAGAGTGACAGGACCCCCAGGGCTCCATGGGCCTCATGTAAAGATGCAACTGAGACCCAGGCTCTCCCAGTGCAGGGACGTTCACTGCGTTACTCGTGACATGTGATCCACCCGCTTTTACTGCACGCCCCCAGTTCTAGGGTCTCTCAGCCTTTAGGGAGGGCGCTGCTCAGACTTCTCCCCCTCACATCGGAATGCTGTCGGCCTCTGAACATTAGACCCACTGGCCCTCTTGGTGTGTTTCGCCAGCACAGATATCTGCCCCCTCCCCCATATGAAGATCACCTTAGTGACTCTCCTCCCCAAGTCCTGGCTTCACATGAACCCTCCCATTTCACACACCGCTCTTCAATAAATGGAAGTTCTGGGCTCTCTGTTGGCTTGGTTACCTGCCTCAGAATCCAATCCACGATGCTAATTCTCCCTGAAAAGGCAGTTCCCGTAATGGACCATCCTGCTCCAATATTGACATCCCTCCATCTGGAAGCTGGATACAGCCAGAGAATCCATTCTCTTCTTTGCCATGGTGTCACACCACGACCATTAATACTTCCTGCTTTTCCATGCAAACATTTGTAAACCCACATCCCTCCCATCTTGTGCTTGTATAATTGATTTTTTAAAACCTAAATACAGAGCTTTCCGTACATCGCTGTTGAATTTTATTTGCTTTCATGTCATTCAACCTGGCTCGTTTTTCCTGAGCCCTGTGCTGTAATCAAGCATGATAGCAAAAGTTGCCTCCCTGTACTGTTTGGCCTACAAATTTGATATCTCAAGTGTCTGGGAAATGATGCTCTAGGTCAGGCCAAGTGCAAAGCTTTGCAGCCAGCACCACATCAGAGCTCTCTCCCAGGCAGATATTAACTCATTGATCAGCACTGCTCCACTGGTTATGAATCTACTTTACTATGCTGGGCACTGTTCACATTCTCTATCTTGTTCATACAAATACTCAACGATTGGGTCTCATTTGGATCCTTAATGCAACGCCATGTGGTAAGAGAAGCGTGGACAGTAATTCCAATTTTGTGAATGAGGGCACAAAAGATCTTGGCTTTAGACTCAGAATTCTATCTGTTTGAATTTGGGTAAATTGCTTATTTATATTCTCTGACTTTGTTCCCTCATCTGTAAAATGGTGATAATAATTACCTCCTGTCTTCTCTATCCTTGGCCATTTAAGCAAGATCAACTCCACCCAACCCCCATCAGCATGCCAGGAGGAACACAAACGCCCACTTTAATCCAAAGCCCACGTCTCAAGGATGCTCCCAGGGGTTCTCCTTGCCCACCTGACTTGGGATGCTCTGGTCCTATATCCCAGGCTGTCAGGTACCCTGGCTTCGGCCTCTGTTTCTCTTCCTGTTTGCCAACCCATCTTGGGTCATCAGCTCTGGTTTGTGGTCATCGTTATACTCTCAGTTTCACCTCTTTTGGTGCAAGGTCGAGATCTTAGCCTTTCTGAGTCTTGATGTTTAAATCTGTAAAAGAGAGAAGATAATACCTATCTGGTAAGATTGCACACGCAGGAAGGGGACAGTGGGTGGGAATCTTGGAGCCGAGGTAAGAATCACTCACACACATAGTAGAGGTTCAGCATGGGCTACTTTTCTTCCGCTTCTCCTGAGTCCCGAACAGGTGAGATTCTCTTGGGTCCTGGGAGAGCAGTAGCATAGCTGGCATTTGCAGCCCACCCAAGCCTATGGGCACCCTCCAGAGACAGATATTTTTTCCAGATCAAGATTATTTAAGACTATGATATCGTTCCTTCTTTCAGAAAAGCAACGAAGGAAAATAAGCACCTGCTTTCTTTTGTTGGTGCTCTTACAGACCCGGGGATATCTCCTTCTCCCATCCTCTGTGCTCTAGAATTGGGCTTAATCAGCTGGCCAGGAGTTCAATGTGGCATCCGTATTCAGGTTACCAGTCTGGGGTTTTTAGGACTGGTTCTTTCTTTTCTAGAGAAGTGACATTTCCCCTATTTTGGGCATGTCTCCTAGCCCCCATTATTTCTCAGAGGGCACTCTGGAATCCCCTCGGCAGGTTCTCCCAATGCTGGGTGAGGGGGGTCTGGACTCAGTGCAGGTGGAGAGGTTTCCTGTGCCTTCCTTGAACCTTCCACATCAGGAGTGGTGCTGAGAGCCGTGGGGCTGTGCAATGTGGCAGCTGCTGGTGCGGACCTTGCTAGGGGCTTTCAGGCTCTGAAGTGTCTCAGTAAATCCCCTTCCTGCCCTCACTTCTCCCTCCACATCATGCTCTTCCCTTCATGCTACATCCAAGCAGGGCAAACCCATAGGTGGGCAATGAGCCCCTGTCCCAGGTCTATAACTCTCACCCGGGGATCTGCTTCCCTTTAGGCAGCTATGCTTCCAGCTCACCATGCAGCCCTGCCAGACCCTGAAGCCAGAGCAAGGTTTGTCTTCCAGGGCAGTGATGACAAGGCCAGAGCATCCGGACATTAGAGCTGGAAGTGTCCTTGGGGGCACCAAGTTCAACCTTCTCCTTTTACAGACAAGTAAGTAGACAAGATCCAAACTCTCACTTCCAATGGCCAACAGACAGAGCCATCTCTTACCTTCCTATGCAGTGTTCTTCACAAACCATTTTTATATCCCTCATGCAGCCTGGTGCAGAACATAAATCATCATTTATGACAATATTACAGATAGCACTGATGGAGCACACCAGTGAGGCTTGGGTTGAGCCTTGTACGGGCACGATCTCATTTCTTTATGTTTTATTTTTCTTGTAACTGGAAGTTTGTACTCTTTGATCAGCATCTCCCCATTTCTCCCACCCCCTAGTCCCTGGTAACCACCACCCTAGTCTCTGTTTCCATGAATTTGGCTTTTAAGATTCCACATATCAGTAAGATTATACAGTGTTTATCTTTCCCTGTCTGGCTTATTTTACTTAGCATAATGCCCTCAAGGTCCATTCACATTGTCACAAATGGCAGTATTTCCTTTTTTCTCATGGCTGAATAATATTAACTATATATATATTGTGGTTTTAATTCATTCACCCATTGATGGACACAGATTATTTCCATATTTTGGCTATAAAGTCACCATCTCATTTAAATGCAGAACACCCATGGGGTAGCATGATGCAGAGGCTAGAACACTGGCTCTGAGCTCCTCTGCGTGGGACTGAAGGCACTCACCAACTAGCTGTGTGACCCCGGGAACACTGGCCAATGCTTCCGTGCCTCCATTTTCTCACCTGCAGAGTGAGGATAATCCCGGTGTGGTGGATGGTGTGGCGGATGTGAGCATGCACCAGGTCTCTGGCGACGGGCCTGCTGCTCTGTGCTATGGGGGTGTGGCTGCCAGGCATCTGCTCCTGCAGAGCCAAGGCCATGCCCTTTCTGGGGCAGCCACATCTGTTGTCTGAGCGAGGTGGGGTGCAAAGGTCTGGCCATTTCTTTCTGACATAGGACAACTCTGTGGGGCTGTATTTGCTCCAGGGCTCCTTGCTGAGCTGGGGAACGCTGTTTCCAACCCTCTGCGCGATCCCTTCCTCTCTGCTTCTTTCACGGGTGTTGATCCCTAAAGAACACTCTGCCCCCCACTGTTCAGCGAGCGTTGGGTTCCAGAGGATCCAGCCTGCAGCACCCAGCACCTGCCTCTCTGAGGCTATGTGAGCTGGCACTGTGCCTGGCAGAGGTGATCACTCAGGAAAAGTGAACATCACAATTAGCCTCACTCTGTGGATGGTGGAGGGGGACCTCTGAGTCCTCGCCCCAGAGCTGGGAAGGGCCCCAAGCTTGGCACTGAGCAGAGTTGACCTAGAAGACACCTGGTGTGGAAGGTGGCCAAGACGGAGAGAAGAAAATCATTGAGCTCACCTCCTCCCAGGGGTGCCCCCAAATTACAACTACATATGGGGCAGCTCTCTGTGAGAGCAACCTGAAGACCATCAGGAGAGATTTTCCACAAATAGGACATAAGGAAGATACTACAATGAGATGGGCCAGGAGGGGTGGAGACGTGGTACAGTCAGGACCCATAATCCCGGGTTGGTGACACACAAGTGACAAAGAACATCAAACAACATTAGTGTCCATTGATAGATGACTGGATAAAGAAGATGTGGCATATCCATACCGTGGAATATTACTCAACCATAAAAAAGGAGTCTTATAACATGGATGGACCTAGAGGGTTCTCTGCTAAGTGAAATCAGTCAGACTAAGAAAGACACTGCACGGTCCCATTTATTTGTGGAATTTATAAAACAAAACAAACAAACAAATACAACAAAGTGAAAACAGGCTCACAGATACAGATAACAAACCAGTGGTTGCCAGAGGGGAGGTGAGTTGGGAGGAGAAATAAGTGAAGGGGATTAAGAGGTACAAACCTTCAGCTGTAAAGTAAGTCAGCCACAGGAATATAGTATGCAGCATGGGAAATACAGTCAATAATATTGTAATGACTTTGTATGGGGACAGATGGTTACTAGACTTATCTTGGTGATCATTTCATAATGTATGCAAATGTCAAATCACCATGGAGTATACCTGAAACTAACATGATATTGTACATCAACTATACTGCAATTAAAAAACAGAAGAAACCTGGTGTCTTTGTATTAATTTTTTCACAATCGGGAACAAGTTTCATGTTGCCCTTTAGCAAGAACTTCACCTACTTTTAATGTCAAGCAATCCACCCTGTGAAGGGTGAGTGCTGCCAGCCACCACTGGTCTGGTCAGATGATAGCCGTGGATTTGGGCACAGAGCCCCTCTGTGCCCTGGATCCTCAGCTTTCACAGGAACATGACACGGAGCCACGCCAGAGGCTGTGCCCTCAGCACAGTGAGTGGGTGAATGGCATCTGGAGCTGCTCCTGCACTGTGCAGGGTCGGGGGCTGCACTTTTCATCGGAGGGTCACATGTCAGGAGCTTCAACTCGGGCCCAGGGCCTGGCCAGCCAGTGGGCCCAGGGCTGTTCCTGGAGCTGATCGCTGGCATCTTCTTGAGAAATGTTCAATTCATTCTGAGCCAACATGTAGAATTCAGAAGGGAGCCTGCTGCTGGGAATTCCAGGATGGCCCCACAGCCAAATAGAAGTGATTGTGGATGATACAGCATTCTGGAGTTCCTGTGATTTCTCAATTCCAATCCTGTGGGACAGTGCCAACTAGGCCAGCCTCTGTCTCCTGCTCTTTCTCGCCCCTCCTTCTCCGGACATCGGGCAGAGCCGTCTCCTGCCTGTTTGCCTTCCAGGCCCTCACCTCCTTTCTCTGCATCCTTTCCTTCCAGATTCTCATGGATGAATGTCTTTCCTGACTGGAGGAACAGGTCCAATTCTGTTTCCCAGAACACTAGGAAATGGTTCTAAACACCACTGCTCCAAAATATATCCTGGCAGAGAACACTGGCCTCATGTTTTTTCCAAAAACCCTCCAGAGTGGGTGGGAGTCAGCTCTGCCTTGTCCCTGCCCCCCCTCCCCCCCGAGTGGGGGACACTCTTCCTTCTGCCAGCCCACCCCTGGGCCTCCCTGGAAGATGCGCCAAAGCATCTCAGCTCCCGGGCTGCAGAATCACCATAACAGTTTAAAAGCTCTTCCAGTGCCCAGCAATAATTTGAAAACAAAAATCCCTCTCTAATTGGCTTTTCATGGTTTCCCTGTATGGCCTCCCGATTCATAAAGTGCAAGTCAACGAGATGACTGTGCAGCTTTCCCAGTTGCTTTGATCATTATCATAAACTTTGCTGCTTCAGGTTTGGCTGCTAACACATGGTAATCATTTATTACCCTGCCTTTTGTATCTTCTTAAACTTAGCATGGTCTTACTCCCTCCCTCTTTTCAGTTTAAACAGATCGCCATACCGTGCTGAGATTTGGAAGGGAAGGGCACCCCTTGTACTATACAAATAGGTTAAATAATAAACCAATGTTTCTACAAATTAGACAAGGATCCTGAAAGAATGCAATTGCACTTCACGTGTGGGAAATCCTTTGTGAATGAAGACAATTCCTTCACCAGGTGGAAGGTGTTAAGTGTCCCCTGTGGGTGGGTGAAACCCAGACCCCCTCAGGATGTGTGGACCAGGTAAGCTCTGAGCTCCTTGAGAAGCCTCTGCACATGTACAGAATCTTCCAGAGAAACCAGTAATCCTCCTCACTCTGCCAGAGGCTCCCTCCTGGAAGTCCTCCCCATTTCCTGGGCCTCTGCTCTGCTGTAGCCTCCTCCAGCCCACCCTGCTGGCCTGTGCTGATTTCTGAGTCAGTCCTGCTAATGGGAGTCAACCTTGGGGAGCCTACACACTGTCCCACATGACGGGAGGAGGGGTAGAGAGGGGTGGCTGTGTGATGGACAGGATGTGGAGGGGTAGAGATGGTGGACCCCTCGTCCAACCAGCCTGCCCCAGCCCAGAGGGATGACCTGTAGTGATGCGGAGAGAGGGTAGCCCGTGACCTCTGGGGGGAATCCAAGGGCAGAAGATGGGCGAGGTATCACCAAGGCCACACAGGAAAAATATAAGGACAAAGTGCCCAACGGGCTACCGAGGGAGGCTCAGGGGCTCATCCCGAGGGTATGAAGTGAGAGGTGATGGGAAGAGTAATGCCAGTATCTGGGAACCTGGAGCCTTGTCAGGGCCTGATGGCTAAACTTTATGTGTCTACTCGGCCAGGCTACGGTGCCCAGTTATCTGGTCAAATAATAGTCTAGGTGTTGCTGGGAAGGTATTTTGTAGACGATCCATTGACTTAAGTAAAGAAGATTATACTAAAAAATGTGGGTGGACCTCATCCAATCCTTTGAAAGCTTTAAGAGCAAAATCCTGAAATTTCCCAGAGAAGAAGAAATTCTGCTTCAAGATGATGCCATTGAAATTTTGCCTGGGTGACCAGATCACCTACCAGCCCAGCCCGTGGACATCAGACTTGCCAAATCCCATCAATGCATGAGCCAGTTTCTAGAAATAAATCTTTTTATACACACACACACACACACACACACACACACCTTTCCTATTAGTTCTGTTTCTCTGGAGAACCCTGACTGACACATCAGGGTTGGGCAGAGGGACGTAGGTGGTCACAGCCACACTTGGAATCAACACGCTGGCCAGTGCTTCTGTCAGGTTGGAGGAGCCTGGTCCTTTCTCTCGTAGCCCAGCTCCCTTCTGAAATGACGCTTCCCCCAAATTGACAGACCCAAATTCTCCTGTTGAAATCTGTCAACCAGGCCCCAAACAGGCAGGGCCTCCTAAGAGAATAGAGCAATTATTCCTGTAGGATATGGAATGTCTTTGAAGACCAACCTCTCTTATGTGACCCTTGAATATTCTGTACAAGGATAATATTGCTAATGGGAAATTCTATGAGAAGAATCTTTACCATAAGATTTTGGCACAGTGACAAAACAGAGACACTTCTTTTGAAGAGCTCCGTTCTCTTAACCAAATCTGTCATGTGGCCTTTCAATAAAAAGGAAGAGGCTCGTACTGTCATGTGGAAGAAATTCAGAACTTTGAGGTTACCAGCTACATACCGATCTTCAGAGAGATGCTCGGCTCTTTGCTCTGACAGGCATAGAGGAGGAATTTTGATTCTAGCCATACCACAGTGAAGATACACATGGTAATTGTGGTGTGTAATTACCACGGGGCTCCCAAGAGAACCACAAGAGAATCCCAAAAGATCTCAGAAGAATGCCATTCTGACTCTTGCAAAGTGAGCTTGGGATATTTGTCTATAAATTTTACACAATCTTGAGATAATTTCCCAGTGAGAGTGCAATCAGGAGTGTAAGTGAGTGAGTGTGGGTGTATGGCTTGTGTAGCATACTGGCTATAAAGTTCTCCTTGGCCCATAGAGTCAAAACATCTGCTGAATAAATAATTGACTTGTTGGCTGAATCCAGCACCATGAGAGGAGGAGACTGGCCAGCTGTGCCTTAACTAGTTAGGGGTATTTTACTAAAGTCAGTAGAGATCATTGTCTGAAACAAGTAAACTTCAAGCTGTGGGTATTAAAAAAAAAGCCTAGCTCTAGTAGACATTTAAATGGCAGAAATTATAATGTGATTAATATTTTCTTGAAGATTTGTTTTTATCTTAACATTTTCCCCAAGGGTAGAGAACACTCATACTAGCTAGCTAAGGATATGGTCAACATTTCTAACTTTCCAACTCCACAATTTCTTTGATGCCATTAGTCTGTCTTGTCACTAATTTTAGTATGCAGGCTTCCTGAAGATACAGACACTACATGAGGGCACACTAACGATTAGTCAAAGGTTTCTCAGGGCTTAGAAAAGCTAGGTCTGGGTGGTGAGAAGAAAGGGTGTTAAACGACAGCAATTCACAACATTTCTGAATGAAACTCAATTTCCATACAATGAATCAGTAAGCCCCAGAAATTACAAATGCTCAAGGTAAGACAGAGAAGGTAGATTAGTCAAAAGGAATCCCCAAATGGGGAGGGGTTAAGATTTTGCGGCCCCTGTGTTTGGAGGTAAGGCATTGACTCCAGGTGGCATTATCCCATTCTAATCCACATCCCATATCTGTATCCACAGGCATATCCTTTTCTGTATCCCTGTGCCCATCCCCATCCTTATCCCCATTCCCATCCGTATCTATATCCATAGTCACGTCTATATCCTCATCCTCATCACCATCCCCAAACCCTTCCTCATCCTCATCTCCATCCATCTCTCCATCCCCATCCTCATCCAGATCCATTTCTCTCTCCACATTTCCAACACTTCCCCATCACGTTGATAATCCTGTCCACATCTCTCTCCACATCCATGTCCCCATCCACATCTACCACGTCCATATCCATAGCCATGTCCAATTCGCATCCCCATATCTTGATAAAGATGCAGCCACTGCTATGTGTTCGTCCAATGGCACATGTACTCTGGGAAGCCGACAGTCAGATTGACAAGTGAGCTTGCAATGTCTCCTCGCCAGGAGGTTTTCTAATTAGCCCCCTAGAGAATCTAGTGGTTCCTGTTTCATAATTTGACTAGGTCTGCAAGATTAAGACAGCTTTCATTTTGTCACCACAAATAACTAACCTCCCTCATGTCAGATGACCAGTTGGATATCACACCAGTGTCAGACTTGGCAAAGTTGAAACGACTGAAAGCAAATGTGAACTCTCAAAGAACTCCTCTGGTACAACGGTGTTTCCCTCTTGCCCAGCCTTTAATTGGTCTTATTCATTCCATCACCTTCGTCATTCCTCGGTTCTAATCCTGGTCCTTGAGTAGATGTATTACTTCTTTAAAAGTCACCAAAGTACTTTTGAGACATACACTTTCTTTTCGGTTAGCTGAAAGTGTTACCTCGTTAGCTTCCAAAAGTTAATATTTTTCCCTTAACACTGTTTATTATTAGAATATTAGTGAACCTATGAAAGACTCGACCCATTCATTTATTACTGGAATTTACTCAACTTACAGAAGTCAGTGTTTTCGTCATCAAAATTAAAATCAATAATGGGGCTGACATTTTTCCTATTCCTAATTATAACCTTGGTGAATCTTTTTATTCTTGGTAAATTAATGATTATTAGCCAACTTGAATCTTTTTTTTGGGGGGGGGAGAAGCAATTATTAATTTGAAAAGAACTTCAAATTTCTGTCCTTCTAAATAAGACATGGTGAACAAATCCATAAATGATTTGTTATTAACTCTACTTTGCCCGTGCTTATGTATCTCAAGAGGCAAATCTCACCAGATGTTTATTCATTCTGCTGATATTTATTGGGAATCTACAGTGCAAGGCCCTATGTTGGTTTACTGGGATCCAGAGATCTCTCTAGATAGTGACATATTCTGAAAACTATGTGTGTTATAGAATTTTCCATTGATAGAGGCATAAAAACCAGAAAGAGTATCCCTATTGGCGGAATTATTCCACGTGCCCGAGGTGAGAAATTGAACGGCGGGGGGAAGGTTCAAATTGGCTCTGCCCCGTGGCTGGCTGGTCATGGCCGTCGCTCTGAGGCTGTAGTTCCCTTTGGGACATCTCGATAACCCTGCCCTCTTTCTCAAGTCAACTGCAGATGCCCCAGGCCTTGGAGGAGGCTGATGGGTGAGCTGTTTTGCTTCTATGGTGGGATGCTGGCTGCACCATGAACCCACAAGGGAACCAAAGAATCCTTTCCCTGAAAGTTTCAAAAGTTTGTTTGTTTACCAGAGATGAGTTTGTGTGCACTGAGGTAAACCTTGACCAAGGAATTTCCCCTCTTTCTATTCATGGGCCGTTGTAGGAAGTGCCGAAGAGTATCACCAAGTCCCAGGACTATCTGCTCCTAAGAATGCTGTGGCTTATCCACGGGGAAAACAGCACATAAGGAGTAATTTAGTAAGAGACTCTCAGTTAAAACTCTCCTCCCTCTATCTTATTTTTCTCCCTCACAGGATATAGTTTTCCCTCGATGTTTCCACAAATATGCAAAAAATGTTGGCAAAAAAACACTCAAATATTTATCTTGTATTTAACAACATCGAGAGTTACTTACGTGTTTTTGTTATTTTAATCTGAAGGCTGTGGTCTGTTATTTCATGTGAATGAGAGATAAAAATCTTTCTGTGGTTTAACTGATAGGATATTTTCAGACTTAAGAAGTTAAAAGAAAAACAAATAACAAACTTTAATATGAACATCCCTGACCCTCTGCTTGTTCCTTTACTTAAAATTGATATTAAAAAGTTTGAAAGTTGTGAATTCCCTGTCACATGAGGCACCGCATAACTCTGCCTGGGCTTGGAAAACCAAAATGAGAGACCGCAGCAGACATCTTACATGATTCCTTGCGTGTCGTGAAGATGTTTTATTTTATGTAGACAGAAGAACAGTGTTTTCATCTTGAGACATCCTCTCATCATCAGAGAAATATTCTCCTATTTTATTTCCCATAACTCTAGGTTCCTATTGCGCTCTGTAACGTGGTTAGCGGATCAATGCTTATTCGATGGGAGACTGAGTATCAGTGAAGTCAGGAAGGGAGGAGAGAGTGGGTGACAGCATTTGTTTTCTAAATCAGTTTAGTACATCAGATTCCTTGAAGCTGAAATAATTGCAAAAAACCCCCAAAAGCCAATGCTGAGCGATAACTGACTTTAGTCAAGGGAAAACGTAGTCAGTTTGCATCACCTGGCCCTCATGGAGATGGGAGATTCGACTTAGTGTCAGAAGCCTCAGTGCCCACAAGAGAATTGCCCCCCTGGCAGGAGGGTGAGGGTCTCAGACGAGGGAGCAGGTGTCCAGATTCATGCCCTGGAGGACCCGGATGGCAGACGGAGTCATGCAGATCCCTTCTCTGACCCCAGCCTTCCCTGTAGGCTGCTGTCTAACGCTGGGGTCACCTCGAAAGAAGATGGGGCAGCGCTGTCCTTGAGCATGGCTTGGGAGATGCCTACTCTTTCCTGGTAACTCTGGAGGAATTCACATCCGCAGTGGAAGGACCTTCTCCCCTTCCTTGGGGAAGCATTTGCTGGGTGACCCCCCTGGGCTCGGTTCTTGAAAGACCTGGTGGGGAAGATCCAGGGTGGACGGGAGATGCATCCTGATGTCGAGGGGTAAGAAGGGCCACTGGTTACTCCTCCCGAGGGTGTGGAGGGATTCATGGAAGAAGCATCAAGCAGACCTGGGAAGTGGAGGATTCACGGTGACAGATGGGGGCAGCGGGGCTGGTGATGCGGAGCCTACCGCTCTTCTCAGAGTGTCGCACTGCACGTCCAAGGACAGGGTTTGTGTCTGAGAAGTGTTCTGAGCAGCCTACCTTTCAGGGCCCCCATACTCCACTGACAAGCATTCTTCGATATAACCTGATGTTGTCTGGATACAGCATGGTGTGAGGGGAAGAAGATAATTCCACGTTATTTATAAATTAGGAAGGTAGGTCTAGTTCTCAGTCAAAGGTCATGAAATATGGGGCCTTCATTTCCCACTCCTCTTCCTTGGAGGAGTTGCTTGGTTTCTTGCACTGAGGAGCCCCACTTTAGTGGGAAGGGAAAATGTGCTCAAGGCCATCCCCCTGCACCAGTGGTGCCTCTGTGAAAACATCCACCAGGCCTTGGAGCTCTGTGGGCTTTGCCTCTAAGTGAGTGAGGTCTTCCCAATGGCCTATAGGATGCCCATGGTCCTGCCTCTCTGCACGGTGTGATAGGCAGGGTTCTCCAGGAAACAGAAGAGTAGGATGTACGTATATTTAGGAAGAGATCTATTGTAAGGAGCTGGCTCACATGATTATGAAGGCTGGCAAGTCCCAAATTCTGCAGGCCAGTCTGGCAGGCTGGAGGCCCAGGAGAGCAGGTGCTGCAGAATTCCCTCTTGTTCAGGAGAGGTCAGTCTTTTGTTCTAGAGGTCAGCCTTCAACTGATTGGGTGAAGCCCACCAACATGACAGAGGGCAATCTGCTTTACTCAAAGTCCATAGAGTTCAATGTTAATCTCATCCTCCCGCCAAAAAAAATCTTCTCACAGAAATATCCAGAATAATGTTCCATCACATCTTTGACCAAAAGTCTCATTCTCATGACACCCATACTGGTGGTCTGTGTACAGGGCAGCCCTCCACAGCATCCTGTTTGCCAATCTGCTTCACTCTGCTCCATTTTATTCTACGTTTTCCCATATCACTGACCAGCTACTTCACTATGTGAGGTACTGCTTATGTTTATTGTTAGTTTTATGGTTCTCCACCAAGAGAAGCATCTTCATTTTGTTCATGGATGGACAAGCCCCTAGAAGAGTGGTGAAGCAGTAGGAACACAATAAATATCTCCTGAATCGAATGCTCCATTTCCAACATGGCTAAAGAGTCACTTCTGTAAGGACAAGCAAAGGAATAAAGTCCCAGGCAAAAGTTAGACCAGAGTGTGGGTACTTTTATTTCCCATCAGGTGATCCTCTTGTGCACCTACAGGTGACCCAGGTTCTGTAGGTGGTCTTCACTCACTTGCACATCTTTCCTAGGGTTTCCTAGGAAGCCTGGAAATAGAATTTAGGAGTTTGCACAAACCTTCAAGTTCAACAGTTCACCTTTCCCATATAGATGAAGAAATGGTAAATTCAAGAAGCTCAGAGTCATCCAGTGGTGAAGAAGAAGAGTTGAGAATTGAACTCAAGTCTCTTGGTTCCCATCCCACAATGCTAAAAACCATGTGTGCTCTATTTGGTTTTGTTTAGTTTTTAACCAAAAGCATCTACAGAGTCAAATGCCTTCACGAATGCCATTTGTTTCCTGCAAAGGATCAATATGCAGAAAAAGTTGTCATCATTTGACTCGAAAGGTCAGTCCTAGGTGGTCCACCACCTGCACAGGTAGCTGGCATCTTTAACCCGGGCAATCACAACGCCTCCGAGCAGCAAACACTCCTCTGCCAAATGGGACAGGAAGAGGTGATGACAGAACACACAGGCGTTCTCCATGTGTGACAAGGCCCAGGTTCTGAATGTCTATGGACATCCTAAATCATGAAGACCAAGGCACGTGAGACTCTTGGTGCAATTAGTAGGTAAGTTTTCCCTGCACAGAACGCCTCCCTCCCGTCCCCACCACATGTTCACACACACACACACACACACACACACACACACACACACACACTTAAGAAAGGAAAGCTTTGTGCTGAGTGCCTGAATGCTCTGCTGAAGTGGATGAGAAGAGAGGTTTTAGCACAAATCCTCCACTGCCTTGGCATTCTGCCAGTGGCTGCCACAGACCTGGATTCTCCCTGCAAAGATTCCAGCCCATTCTGCCCTGGTGCCCCGGTGATGATCTTATGGCTTCAAACGCAGGCTGGTGTGCCTGCCTGGGAAGATAGCGATTTCATTTTGGACTTGCTTGCCAGTTAAGTATAAAAGTAAGGTTATCGGCTGTTCTTCTGCTTGTTCTTAGACAGGAGTGGATGAAGAAAGACACAAGTAGGGTGTAGGGTCCTTTATCACACAAGTCTGGTTCTAGATGCAGTGGGCCCTTGCTCAATGGAGGTCCCATCCAGGAGCTGTCCAGGTCCTGTCCGAAAATCCGTGCGTTATGTCAGCGTGCTTTTGTGGCTCAGATTCCCCTCCTGCCAAACACTTATAATGGGACACATTTACTTTCTGATTAGCCACAGAATTTTGTGTTTCTCAGCCTTTGATACATTCATTTAGTCCACAAGTATTTATTCAACACATGCAAAAATACCAGTGTTGTGCTAGGTGGGGTGGGACTGGTCTTTAACTCCCAGGAGACTAGAGGCTAGAGGGAGATGGATGAGACACAGACAAGACCCTCAGGGCCAAGTTTCCCAGCAGGTGGGTGGCACCTCTGCCCTCAGGTGAGCAGCCTTTATGATAGCACAGTGTGGCATTAAGTGGCATTGAATTACATAGTCAGAAAGTTACCTCTGTGCCCATTGTCTTTGGATCCTTCTGATAATGACAAAGAGAAAAGCTACAATCTGTTTATCCCTGAAAATAGGTCTTAGCAACATCTCACTGTAATTTTAAGAACATTGATTCACTTTCGTTTGCAGTTAGCGATTTATTTTAAAAGGTGATTTGGATTGCCCGTTCATCATAATGATGTAAAGGATTTTTATTTTCAAAGTAAATCTGAGTGAAAAAAGTTAGTCACTTTCTTAAAAGAATACCAGAAAATAGAAGCTGAGTTGTGTACAGATGTGGAAAACTCATGGGGGAGGTGGGGTGTCAGACATTGCTGGGTTTTAGGGTGGGATGAATCATTTGGTTAAGGGAATCTGCCCAGAGGAGGCGCCATTCAAACGGGGTCCCAGAGGAGAGTAGGAGAGTCGAGGAAGCATAGAGACAGTGCAGAAAGAGGGGGCAACGGGCACCAAAACCAGATGACCAAGCAGAGTGCTGCAACCATGGCTTCAGGATGTGATTGAGGCTTGGTGTTCAGGAGGGCAGCAGCGGAGTTGTAGATCCTGGGGGAGCCGTGCTGATCAGGGGTCCATTGAAGTGTTTCAAGCAGGGGGTTACGTGAAAGCTAACCTACCTTTGCTGCCACCCCTGGAGGGGATCTCATCCTTCTCTTTTAAGATCTTCTGTGTTAATGATTAAATCCTGGCGGCCACATCCCGGGGCTTCCTTTGTTTCCCTGTGGGGAAGCAGAGGAGGGGAGTGGGGTGAACGACAGGTGAGCCCTGAATTGTAGCATCCAGGTGAACCATCAGAAATGGACAGGTCTATGGAGGTTCCATTCTCCAAGGCAGGGAGCGCAGGGGGTGGGCCAGATTTGGAGTGAGGGGTAGAGTAAAGTTTTGTTCCATGTTGATCTTGAAGTACCCGTGGGATACTGGAGAGATGGCAGGTGTTTAGCTGATCATGCTGATAACAGTGTGGGCTCTGGAGACAGACCACCGACACCAGTGTCTGTGGTCCTAGACCTGACCTTCCTCCCAGCTTGTGTCAGGGTTATAGGAGCCAGCTCACGTGACGCATCTAGAACCCGCCTGGCACGCATTCCTGCTCAGGAGAATTGGCTGTTATTAGATGCCTGTCTGGAGCTCAAGGGAGAGTTTTAGGCCAAGGTATAGATTTGAGTCATCAGCAAAGATGGTAAGTGAAGGATCACAGACAGGATCACGGAGTGCAAACGTTCTCTTTTTTATAATTCCTTGTTTGCATGGAATGTCCAGAACCTCGACATAAAAAGAGATAATATGCCAATGGTATGCTTTACAATCCCAAGTATAAAACTGAAATGTGACCATTTCTGTAGCCAGTCCTTTTCATGGGAGTTTTAACCTGGAGTCATTTCACATTTCTAGCATTACTGAGGCATTTCACGGCCACACTTGGGCCTTGGGTGTATTCACTCCTTGTGCCAGTCTGTTCCAGATGCCCCAACTAAACACCCACAGGCATAAACAAGAGAGATTTAGTTTCCCACAGTTATGGAGGCTGGAAGCCAGAGGTCAGGTTCTGCCAGTGTTTGGTTTCTGGTGAGGGCTCTCCCCTTGGCTTGCAGACAGCCTCCTTCTTGCTGTGCCTTCACACAGAGGAGAGAGTACTCTGGAGTCTTTTCCTTGTCTTTTAAGGGCACTGGTCCTATTGGATCAGGGCCCCACCCATATGACCTCATGTGACTTTAATTACTTCTTTAAAGGTCCCATCTCCAAATACAGTCACATTGGGGGTAGAGCTTCGACATCTGAATTTGGGCAGGACACAAACATTCAGTCCGTACTCTACTTGTTTGCCACTTGTGTCTTCCTCATCCTGACTCTGAAATCCTATGGAAACCCCACCGGTGGCTTCTGTGGTGTTTCTGGGTCACTTCCAGTGGGGAAGTTAGAGGAACCTGTCAGGTTCGGCCGCAGCTCAGGTGGGAAAGGCCAGAGCACAGAGAACTGTATCTACAGGTTGCAAACCCTCCTTCGTGGCTGCAGTGGGAATAAAAAGCCATAATTTTATCTGATACATACATACATTCATATATATATGTGTAACTTCTGTATGTGTGCATCTCTCTATATACACATTTTCCTGAGATAGAAATACGTCTCTTACGCCTTTTGTGTACAATCTACTCTACTCTTTTGAAATTCTCATTGACCAGCCATGACAAAGATACCCCCAGTATTCTGCCTGGACACTGACCCCAGCGCTGTGGCATCTGTCAGGCTCCCAGCACCCTCTCCACCCCCCGGCCAGTGTCTGCTTTGAGCCTCCCTCAGGGAACACGGGTTGCTCTGTCCAAACTGCTTTAGACACCAACCTTGTAATGGGTGGTAATTCTGGGTTCATCGAGTTCTGATTGTCACATTGGGTGTGGGCTGAGTAGCCACAGTAACTCCTAAGTAAGCAAGGAGGATTTTCTTCAATTATATACAAATGCAAAATGTCTCAGTGAAAGTAAAATCCTTACTGGTGTCAGAATTTGCTTAGAGCAGTTTGGCTAAGTATGAAATGTACAGAGAAGTGGACTAAAATGGCACAGGGGTGGTTGGAGTGTATTCTCACGAATTTAGAGGTAGACGCAAATCTGTCGAACCAGAGTCAACATTACCCAGAATTTGAACTTGAGGCATGACAGATGTATCAATTAAAACTCAATAATGCCGATAACAATAATAGATTTGTTGAGGTCTTATGCATTGTAAAATTTATATCTTCTGGTACATATTTGGCTGTATACATGGTGTTGTCTAGATTTTAGAAACTTGAAAGGAAACCACTGAATATTAAAGGGAGTAATGCATCTTCACCATATAAAATAAATGATTAGAATCTAAAGCCCTTCCCACTCACCAGGATTATCCAGAAGGTTGAAATTCACAGAAGATCCTTGTTTTTGGGTGTCCATGACTGTACATGTCATTTGTAAACATTTGCTCTGATGATGCAGAGCAGCAAATTGGTGGTCCAGAGACTTTCTTGTCCCATGAACCCGGCCGTGTTTTCCTGCTGGACCTTACGCACTGTGCATGTTGCCTGTGACTGGAAGAAAATATTTTGTCCATGTGTGTTTGGAACAGAGTCCAAGTGTCCACATGCCACTGGGGAACCTGACATGACCGACTACATCCAGAGGTGTGGTACCCAAGCTTCTGCGCGTTCTCTATGCTAATCTGGGCAATCTCGAAACCGTTGCTGTCATCATCACTCTTGGCCTGGGCTTCCCGTGTGTTTCAGAAGTGAAATATGCAGGCTTTCTGCCATCTAGCAAAAGCCCGGACTCCTTGTTTAAGAATACAAAAGCTGTTTAAAAAGTGTGTGAATAGAGTCCTGAGTGTGATGGGCTGAACTGGTAAAAAAATAATATTCAGCTCAGCATTTTGGCAAAGATTATGATCATGAGGCAGACTCATTTATTGATCTTCCCAGCTAGAAAAGACACATGTATGTAAGTAGCCAAGGAGAGGAGGGTATGAACAGGGAACAGGGCTTGGCTCCGGTTGTATTGATTTTGGCAAAAACGCCACGTGAAAAATTATGCCTCAGATAAAAATAAATTATAATCTACAAGTATTTGAATGAGAAGTGTTCCCTGTGAAAACTTAATAAATGAATGCTAATTCAGTTACCAATTTGTAGCCATGAAACATAACCAGTCGTGTTATTCCGTGGAGCCTGTTTTGGAAAAGATTGCATAACCCATGAAGCAATTCTTCACAAAGTGCATAAAAGTGTCAGCTTATGTATAATTTATACAGCGAATGTTAGTTATGGTCTGTTTAATAGTATTTAATGCTGTCATATGACATCATTCTTTCATTTACCAATTGAAAAAAAATCAAAAAGACCAATCAAAAGCAGTTTATAAAATCAGAAATATGCTTCTTGAATTTGATAACTATTGTAGAAGACGATAAACAGATTCACGGGGGGAGGAATCTTTAAAAGATTTTTGAAAAGAGTTATTGTGCTAACGCCCACTCAATATTTACTCTATGCTTATTATAATCATAATTTACTTACCGTGTATGTGTTGTCTAATGCGCCGCTAACGTGCCTTAAGCAATTCCTTTTGCCGACAGCATAGTAAATTGCCATATATCCTTGGCGCTTTATTAGTAGCAATGATTAAATCCAATTTTAGTTGTAGTTACTACATTTTCTGCACTGCCTACAGGGCATCCCTATGGGGGGGGAGAGGAGCTGCTGCCTGTATCCTTAATCTCTCCATCGTTTGGTCCCCAGTCCATCCTTTCAGCAGGACATATTCTACCTACCTCTGCTTACACTATTTTCCTACCATGTAGGATATTTTTGGTGCCATTTGAGAAAGCAGGTCAAAATGTTTGAAAATTGTGTTAAATAAAATACCACGATCTGTCTTTATGCAGTAAAAGCATTGAATAAAAGAAAAATCTACCCTCTCCACTGTGTGTGTGTGTGTGTGTGTTAAATTCCATAAGAAACCAAGGATTGACTTCATATATTATGGGACCAGAATATTCTCATATGTTAACTCTGGGTGAATTCTCATAGGGTATTTAACTCCGCAAAGCAAGGCGGGGTATAATTTGTGTGAAATGTATTATAGAAAATGAAGTTACAAACTATCATATGTCATGAACCCTGGCACGTGTTTCTTGGAGTTCCACTGGATGGGAATCTGCACAATTCAGCTTTAGTTTCCAAGCTCTGAGTTCACACGCTACACATGTGCAGTGTGTCTCAGAACCTCATTTTATTTGCAAGTGGATTTCCTGGCTTCTGAGTTTGGGTTTGATCCAGGGGTCCTCACTTAGTCTGCAAGGAATATTTTGCAAGTTTTACCTGAGAGTCCGTAGGGTGGGTCCTCAGAAAGCCAACAACTCAGACTGAAACCCAACCCTGATGCAGGACTCTGAGCCCCTGCATCTCGTGGGTCAGATGCCTGGGAAAGGGGAGGGCTTGTTTCTCAGCCAAATTTCCACATCTGGTAAGTTGGCTTCCATTGTTGCTGCTTGAAAGGTCCTCAGCAAACATCCTTCAGGAATGGCTTGGGGGTCACCCTCAGTCGAATGGCACCAGAAGGTTTTATAAAGGATTTTTCACTCTTCTTGCCCAGTGTGGGATGTCCTTTGCACTGGGGAGAGAGAAGAAGACACACCCAAGCAATTTATCTCATGACCCAGGTGGCACCCAGGTCTGGCTTCCGATGCTGGTGCCATGTGCCAAGGCAGGAGAGATGGTGGCGCTCACAAGCTCACCACTGAGTCCCACCGTCGTTGTGCTCTGCTGGCAGCTCCTGCAGCACATGTCAGGCCAAGATGGCGTCTATTGTCTTGGCTTGTCCATGATGCGTCCTTATAAAAAGCTGGGGAAGGAGCCTCCTTGGTCCTATCAGCCTCTGGCAGCTGTGTGCACATCTCCTTTTGTCCATCTCTCTCTCTGTCCTTCATCTTCCATCCAGTCGAGGCACTTAGCACCTGCTCAGGGTTTTCCAATTCCTAGGGAAGGTTCCCTCTGCCCTATTTCTCACCCTGACTACTCCCGGCTCCTCCCTCCCTTCCGTCTCTCTGATCCAGATGTTCCAGTACTAAACGCCATTCCTTTTGGGTCCTGCTGAGTGCAAATTTGGAAATGTGGGCTAATGAGGGATCCTTAGTTAATGGGCTTCCCCTCCCATGTAACACTTTCCAGACATGCTCCTTTAGCCTAGGGTAGGGAACGGAAAGGTGGGAATTTCTTGTTTCAAGGCATCAGGCCTTGACTGAAGAAGAGATTTTGACAAGGGGGTCTTTCAAGGCCTTTGAACTCAAATCCTGGTGTGGCCGCCCACCTCTGCCACCAGGGGAAGGAGGGAGGGGACCCTTCCTCCAGCCTCTGACTCATCTGCTTCTGTCTCATCGTCTCCAGCTCTGTGGGTGCCAGGGTTAGTGTGTTGAGTTTGGACAGCCTCTGGACGAGTCTTCGGCTGACTCCTGAGTTCCTCTGGCTTCGGGACCTGGGGATGTCTCCAGGGTTTCCTCATTTATAGAGCAGATAGTTCTGTGGGCTTCCCAGGGGACCGCAGAGGGTACACCTGGGAATACAGCCCAAGCACGTTCCAAACTACAGACTGTGATACATATGAGTGATATCATTACGCAGCCTGATTCATCAGGGAGAGCCAGAGGGCACGAAATGCCGAAGGAGCCTCAGAAAACACCCCCTACAGTGGTCTGAAACATCCTCTGGCGTGCTTGTGTTGAGGTTTTAGCTCTGGGTAGGCAGAGGACCACTCTGTAATTGACCAGAAGGAAGTGAGGTGGGCCGGACTAAGAGAAAAGCCAGCAAGGGTGACACATCAGATGTGGCGATAGGAAGGCCCATCTGGTCTGGAGGACACAGGTGGGGCTGGGAACCCACCTTTGAACCTCCCACTCCTTGGTTTCAAGGCCTCTGTGCTGCCTCCTTTAAAATGCCGAGACAGGTCTTCTCCAGGGACTGTTGAAACCTCAAGAGGCAATGGAATTCTCCTGGGGAAATTACCCAGAAAATTTCCAAATCCACCTGATAATTTCAGAGAGAGCCTTAAACAGACCCACCACTTTATGAGGCTGGAAGCTATAGTCGCCCTGACGCCATGCCACCTGGTATGAACTCGACACTTACAGGACTAACCAGCATCTTTGAATTAAGGTAAATCCAGGTCATACGGAAAATCCAGTGCGGAACTCTGCTTCTTTGTCATTTTCACATCTCTTCATTCTGAAGATCAAAGCTGCTGTCCTTTGGAGCGATTACCTGACTAATTGTGTGGTTGTAGCTTACACACAATGAATAGTTGAATGGCTTTTTACTGTCAGAATTACACCTTCTCTAGGAGTTGGAAAGGAACAATGGCTCTGGTTGAGTCTGGTTGCAGTAATATTGATATCCTTCATGAATAATAAAAAGATTGCTTTTTTTGAACCTTCCTTGGCTAAATTCATCCCTTTTCTATAGGGACTTATAAAAATGGGTAGTGTATGAAAACAGCCTAAACAGTGGCTGTTGGGGATGAGATGGAACTGAAAGAGATAATTCCTCCTGAAAATCCACGAGGCAGAGGGAAATGCTCTAACACACGAGGTTCATACGAACTTAAAATACTTCGTTTTCTTTTTACCTGGTCTTGGAAGTTAAAACATGTCGTCTGACGTTTTTTTTTCCTGCCCATGTTTTTTTAATCCCCCCCTCCCGCCCACCTCAAACAAAAGCATATGATGGATTTTGGTGGGGTCCTTCTGTAGTCAGATGCTTCATTTCATGTAGTTCATCCAGAATCGTCCCTATTAACAAATTCCTAACATAGTAATTCATCTAAAATGAAATCGGTTTCCAGGGAGCCTCTCCAGAGCAACCCCAGCTCACCCGCTGGCCTGGTGGGCAAATCCACTTTACATTCCTGAAGGAAAACAAGGACACGGAAATCATCTTTGTGACACGGGACTTCAGCGTCGCTTTGGGTAAGAGCCTGCAAGATGCATTTACCCAGGAAAAGAAAAAAAAGGCATCTTGTTCCCAAATGTTGAAAGGTAGACAACAAATGGCGTATTTTTAATTACTTGAATGCTTTAGCACAGAAAGTAGTCAGTTTATAGTTACCTTCAATACGTAGACTACAAATTATTAGTGCATGAAAATGGCATCCAAGTGCTGCTGCTGGGTCTAGTAATTTTGGATATTTTCCATGCTATTACTGCCTGCTCCATATACCTTTACTGGTTCTTTTTGAAATTAACTTAATGGCACTCTGCAGAAATGGACTGCCTACTGAGAGTGAGTGCTTGCCTGCAAAGATGGACTGAGTTCCCACTGAGAGGCACTGATTTGGCACAAACGGAGAAATGCTTTAGCATTAATTTACTTGAGTATCAAATTATTCAAAATAAATAATTAAAGGGTTTTTAGGAGTCAGAGTCAATATTTGCTTTCAATATTTTGGATCCATGAACACATATGTCGTATTGAGAGAGGCCCGGGCCCTGCCAAGTTCTGCCTCGGCAGCGATGCAGCCCTGAGCTTGCCACAGGTTTTTCCCTTCAGGCATTTTAATGTCGTTTCTCTGTCCCTGAAATTTCTCAGCAGCTCCCATTATGCTTATCTGGCAAGCCCATCTTCCCCTCCCAGCTCCGGTGGTTTAGGGGTGTCTGATGTCCTTCCCTTTTTACTAGCCCGGAGGCTGCAGACCTCCTCCGGCGGGATTTCTCTGTAGGGACAGGGTCCTTGGGGAGAGAGAGGTGTGGGGATAGGAGGCCTGCGTGATCCCGGGAAGGCTGGCAACCACAGCATGGCTGTGCCTGGGAAAAGAGCCCCCAGAGGCTGCTCCTAGAGCTGCAGTTTGACCCTGTCGTTGTCAAATCAAAATCATCTCCAGGATCACCTGCCCTACCCTGGGGTGGAAGCTCCTCCTCCCTCAAGCTCCCTGGGATCCTGGGCTTGGATGTCCAGCCATTGTTTGCAGCCTGGGCAACAAACAGCAACCCAAGGACAGTATAAGAGGCCATAGAGGGAGGTCTCAGTACTGAAAGGGTGTGGCCATCCTTCAACTCCGTGCACTGTGTGTGTACCTGTGCTCACATGTGTGTACGCTCGTGTGCGCGTGTGCACGTTTGTGCTCTGGCACAAATTGGCCAAGTGGTTGACACACAAGACTGTCGTCTTCTTACATTATCATTTGGGGGGCCGTGATGGGGGGACCCAATCCTTTGAGACTGAGCGGTCTCTAAGTATTTCTGGTTAACCCATTTTCAGCCTGTGCGAGGGGAAGAGCGATGTGAATATCCCTTTAATTTCCCTCTCCCACTCTCCCTGTCTCCGCCCAGAAGCAAGCAAGGACCCAAAGAGTCATGGAGAGAAAAGAAGCAGCAGCGTTCATTCTACGAAGGGCTCTCCAGTCTCCCTCCATAAAGGCAGGACAATTTCCATTTGAAAGGGAGGACTGTTAATGAGCTCTGTTCTCCTAGCCTATCACCCCACAAGCAAAGGGGCTGCTTTGAAGTCAACACGGTCTATTATGGGTGAAATAAACCCCGCAGAACAAAGGGCAGTTCAAGTACAGACTTGCAGACGCTAATGGCACACGCTCAACCCCACTTCAGTTCTGCTGGCGGCTCCCAACCGAGGATGCCCTGAGTCTCGTGGGATGGGACTTGGCATTCCCCAGGCACCTCTGCTCTTCTGCGACGTGGGACCCCAAACGGAGGCTTCTCATTGGTGAAAAAGCCCATCCCTCATTTCCTTCAGGTTTTAGAGAGCTATGGGTAAAGACTTCTAAAGGTTTTATCAAAATGTTTTCCTTTTCAAGTACTCACAGGGGACAAGAACACAGTTATAAACATGGTAGACTGGCCTTTTTGGCTGCATCTGAAATGAGTATTTTCTGCCTATAAGTTCAGCAAATAGCACTGAGCACCAGTAATTGGAGAACATGGTCTAAATTCCCTCCTCTTCTCTGAGCAGGAGGAATTTGGCTTCAAATGTTAATCATTTTAGGCATGGATTTCATTTCTATTACCCTGCAGTATTGGGCTGCTCTGAAAGCAGAGGAACACACAATGCTTTCTACACAAAATGAAGAAGAAAGTGGGCTTCTGCCACCACAAATCTGGGCCGCAGAGGATGAGTCCATCTACTGAAATGTGCCGCCACGTCCCACCATAAATGCTAGGCTGCTGTACCGCGTGGGCACCCACAGGAACACGTGTGCCACTGCGTGGGAGCACAACTTCTAAAATGCTCCACCTGTTACCCTGCTGGCTCCCCTCTTTCTGGAGCAGTAAGACTGATCTCAGCAAGGCAGGACAGTCTTGAGGATTAAGTCAGTAAGAGGTTGGAAAAATAATTGGTGTGGCATCTTTTAATTGGCATTAAAAAATTGAACTCACAACGTTGTCAATTACACATCCTCTTAAATGATACATTGAAGAGGGACATTAATAACTATAAAGTGATTGGAAGAGGTGGATAAATAAATCACTCATAAACCAGTGTGTGTGGTGCTGAAGCAAAAATGGAATATCAGGGATGCTGACTTTTGTGAGCTCTCCTTTTACAGTACGAAAACAATGTTCTTTACAATTGAGGACGTGTTTTAGCAGCAAATCAGAAAACTGTACTTCCTAGCATTACTCTATCACTAAGAGATTTCTCCTTTTCTAATATTTCGTCTTCCATAATTGTACTTGTTTACGCTGCTTGTCTATTATTACAGGACTCCCTGGTCTTCTCTTCCTAGGATTAAACAATCATATTTAAGCATCACCTTGCCCCCTCCAAGAATTTAATGAGAATGAGACTGTCCTTGGCATTTCCGTGCTTCTATCTCTTGTGCTTGTATCCAGGACCCCATCACTGTTCACGTCTCATCATGAATTTCTCCCACCTTGTCTATTCCTCATCACCGCTCTCCTTTCAGCCAGGGTAAGTGGTTCCCTGAGGTCCCCACCATAAACGCGCCTTTCCTGGTGCTTACCACATTTAATTTCGTTGCATTTCTACTTGTTGAGTACGGAATGTTACCAGACGACAGAAGCCTTCCTTATGTTTCCTTCCTTACTACCCTGCCCAAAGTAACCACCATTCTGACATCTATCACCATAGTTTAATTTTACCTGTTTTAAAACTCAATGTGTATGAAATTATATTTCATCCACTTTTGTGTCTGTTGCATCTGGCTTTTTAGCTCAACAATATTTCTACAAGATTCATCAGTATATGTAACAATACTTTGTTCGTGTTCACTGCCCATAATATTCTACTACATGGAAGTATCGCAGTGTAATCATGTGTCCTACTGTTGATGGGTATCTGTGGGTTCCCCAAGTTTTGTCCATTACAAACAGTACTGCTGAGAACGTTCTTGTGCACGTCCTTTGGGAAACACACGGGTGCACTTCTGCTGGGTATATATATATCTAGGGACGGACTGGCTCGGTCATAGACTATGTGAGTCATCAGCCTGATTAGATCCTCAAGCAGGTTTCCCAGTGTCTGCATCAGTTCATACTCTGACCAGCAGCGGGTAAGAGTTCCAGTTGTTTTGCATCTTGTCAACACTTTGGCACTGTCATTCGCCCCCCTCTGTTCTGGTGACTAAGCAGTGATATCTCTTTGCTGTTTGAAAATCGCAGTTCTTTGATGACTAATTATGTTGAACACTATTTAATATGCGTATTAGCCATTTGTTGAAGCTTTTTAATGAAATGTACATCAGTTCTTTGGGTTTTTTGTTTTTCTGTTTTGTTTTGGTGCTCACAAATATTTTTTAATTAAACTTTTTTATTTTGAGGTAACTGTAGGTTCACATGCAATTGTAAGAAACAATTCTGAGATTCAATACATGTTTTACCCAGTTTCCCCCAAAGGTAACATCTTGCATCGCATAGTAGAGTATCAGCACCAGGATACTGACACTAATGCAGTCAAGACAGAATATCTCCATCACCCCAAGTATCCCTCATGTTGCCTTTTTGTAGTCATACCTAGATCCTTGGTAACCACTAATCTGTTTTCCATTTCTGTAATTTTGCCATTTCAAAAATATTATATAAATGGAACCATATGGTATATAACCTTTTGGGATTGGCTTTTTTTCACTCAGCATAATTCATTTGAGATTCATTCAAGCTGTTGTGTGTATCAATAGTTCATTCCTTTTTATCACTGAGTAGTGTTCCATGATATGGATGGATCACAGTTTTTTTAACCATTCATCTGTTGAAGGACATCTGGGTGGTTTCCACTTTTGGGCTATGAATATTCATATATATGCATATGTACATATACATATATCATATAATTGTATATGCTTGTGTTTCTGGACTCTTTATTCTATCCTTGCATCGTGAGTTTTAGTAATTGACTTGGGAAATACATCTTTCTCTTATTAAAATCTAATACATTTTTTGACTTCCAGAGTGTCATTTGCATTTCCATATAAATACTAAAATCAGTTTGTCAACTTCACACACAAAATACCTCTTGGGATTTTAAGACTGGGGTTTTACTGACTCTCTAGGGAACTGACATAATTACACTATTGAGTCTGTTAATCAATGCTCATGGTCTATATTTCCACTCATTTCAATCTTCTGTCATTTCTTTCAGTGATTTGCTGTTTTCTGTGTAGACTCTGTACATCTTTTAGTAGATTTATTCCTAGGTATGTGATTCCTGATGCTATTATAACTGGTGTCAATGAAAAAAGTCACATTCTAGTTGTTTATTTCTAGTGTATAGAAATGCAATTTTGATTTTTGTACATTGACCTTGAACCCAGATGCTTTAAGTCTAATAATTTATCTGTAAGATATTCTATGTACATAATCATGTCACCTGAAAATAATTAGTTTTGGTTCTTCCTTCCCAACACTCATACTTTTATTTTTCTTGCTTTATTACACTACTTAGGACGTCTAGTACAATGTTCTCATGATAGTGATAACAGCAAACACTTTTGTCTTTTTTCCAGTTTCTGGGGGTAAGTTTCAATGTTTCATCAGTAATTATGATCATTGTTGGTATGTGTGTGTGTGTGTGTGTATCCTTTGTCAAATCAAGGAAGTTCTCTTCTAGTTCTAATTTGTTAATTTTTCATTATAGATGAATGCTTAATTTTATTAAATTCATTTTCTGCATCTGCTATAATTGCAGGTTTTTTCCTTTATTTTGTCAATGTAGTCAATTACATTGGCTGATTTTTAAATATTATACTAACTTTGGATTCTTAAACCCTGTGGAGATGTGATGCATTTGCCTTTTACTTTCATACCAGATTTGGTTTGCTGATATTTTATTTGGTAAACTGGCATCCAAATTAATGAGAGAGATAGGCCTGTAATTTTTCTTTTTCATAATGCTCTTATCAGATGTTGGCGTCAAGATTATATTGGTTTCGAAAAACAAATTGAGAGAGTGGTTTCTCTTTTGCTAGGCTTTGAAAAAGATTGAGTAAGATAGGCACCATTTCTTTCTTAAATGTTCAGAAGAATTCACTAAGGAAGTCACTTAGACATTGAGTTTTCCCTGGGGGATGTCTTTGAACTACATGTTTAATACACATCAAACTTTTCAGATTTTCTATTTCTTTTTGAGTCAGTTTTGTATGTTTCAATGAATTTGCTTGTTCCACCTAAATTCTCCAAATGTATTGACACGAAGTTGTTCAAAATACCATCTTCTTAATGTCTAAAATGTCTACATCGATGACCTTTTTTGGTGGTTGTTCTTGGTATTGTCGCCTCCCTGTTTCTTGATCAGTCTCACTATCTTCATTTATATATTTTGTTAGATTTTCCAAAAAGCCAACTTCAGGCTGTGTTTATTTTCTACTGTATTTGCTTCACGTTTAGCTGGTTTATGCTCTTACCTTTATTCTTCTTTCTTTTTCTGCTGTCTCTAATTTGCTATTAAACCTACATATTGAATTCATAAGTTCTGTTATACTTTTCATTTCTTTGGGCTCAACTTACTTTTTGTTTTTGGGTTCTTGATATGAGTATTTAGGGCATTAGTTCTCAAATTAACTTCTGTGAACCCTGGGGCTACCCAGGAAATTTAGGATCCCAATGAAGTAAAATATATTTTCATAATAATACTAAAGCAATATAATACAATATTCATTACCTTTTCTACGGTGTCGTTATTTTTATTGATGGTGTAAAAACAACAGTGAATAAAATTGTTGGTGCTCTAGCTTGAATTAGCATAGTAGCACCAAAGTGTATTACTAGTCATTATATTCTTTAATGCCACATACTTACAAACAAAATGCTCATTTCACTTAAAAAGTATATTTGATGAGTGGTAAAAAATATTAATTAGATTTTTCTTTTAATAAATATTCTGTATGGCAAAATAAGAAATATGCAGAAAGCATTTCTGCTGAATACTGAAGTCCAGCGACTGACTCAAAGAAAAGCACTTTTGTGATTGTGACACAAAGTGAACTAGACCACTGTTTTCATGGATTGCTATTTTACTTGAAAAAATAACTGACAGACAAGTTTTGGTTATTCCAACTTGGGTATTTAGCAAACATTTTCCCAAAGAAGAATAAAATGGGCCTGTCATTTCAAGAAAAATCACTGAGAGTATTTGTTGCCAATGATAATCTTCAAGCTTTTAAGCAAAATTGAAAATTTTGGAAGACTTGCATTCACCAACTATTGATCCACCATGCTGGTTTGCCTAGAACTGTGGGGTTTCCTGGGATGCAGGAATTTCGGTGCTAAAATTGGAATAGTCCCAGTCAAACTGGGAAGGTTGGTCCCACTAATTGTGAACTTGATACCGTACCTATACTTTGAGACTTTTATAATGAGATAGGTAGAGACGTTAATAAGTATAATTTTAAAATATTGTATAAGGATAATGTGTTGATATTTGCAAGATCTACATAACTCAGTAAACTAATATTTTCCAAATGACCATTGCATAAGGTTATAAAATCATGTATGAGTGAAAGATCCACTCAATGTGTAAGAGAGACAATGGATTTTAATGCAACAGAGTATAGAAAGTGCATTCACATGGGTTCAGATTTCACATTGCAATTAACCTTTAAGAAACTATACCCGCCAAATTTTGGTGTAGTATCAAAGAAGACCTACACAATTATCTGACAAGGCTATTAAAATACTTCTTTGTCCAACTACGTAGCTATGTGAAGCTGAATTTTCTTTATATACTTCAACCAAAACAAAATATCACAACAGATTGAATACAGCTGCAAATATGAGAATACAGCTGTTTTCCATTAAGCCAGGCATTACAGAAATTTTCAAAAATGCAAAACAATGCCAAACTTTTCACTTAATATTTTGCTTTAGAAAATATAATTTTTTTCTAAAACGATGTTATCAATGTTAACATGTAATTGATTCATTATTGTTACTTAAAAAGAATTAATAAATATTTTTTAAAGTCTCAGTTTTAATTTAGAATATGGTAAATAATGATTGATATTATTCACATAAACAAAAGTTATTTGGGATCCTCAATGATTTTTAAGACTAAAAAGGTGTCCTGAGACCAAGAAGTTTAAGTGCCTTTGGCTTAGATCATAATTTTTCAGCCTTTACACATGTCCAATAAATGTATTTAAGGCTATACATTTCTTTCTAGGTATTACTTTATTTGCAAATTTTGGTATAACTTGTTTTTATTATTATTCAGTCTGGGATTGACATATATACACTACTATGTATAAAATAGATAACTAATGAGAACCTGCTGTATGGCACAGGGAACTCTACTCAGTGCTCTGTGGTGACCTAAATGGGAAGGAAATCTAAAAAAGAGGGGATATATGTATACATATAACTGAATCACTTTGTTGAACAGCAAGAAACAAATACAACATTGTAAAGCAACTATACGCCAATAAAAATTAATTAAAAACATTTTCTAATTTCCATTATGATTTCTTCTTTGATTGTATATTATTCAGAATTGTGTTGCTTAATTTCCAAACAATTAGGAAGGAATTTCTGGTTATCTTTTTGTTATTGATTTCTAGCTCAATTCTACTCTGATCATAAAATATATTATGTATATTGAGACTTGGTTTATAATCCAACATAAATTCTATTTTAAGAAAAGTTTTGTGTGCACTTGTAAAGAATATGTATCCTAAAGTTGTTGGGTGTGGTATTCTATGTATGTCAAACAGGTCAAATTTGTTAACTGTGGCTTTTAATTCTTCTATAAACTTTTTGATTTTATTTTTTCTGATTATTCTATCTTCCACTGAGAGAACTGTATTAAAATCTCTAAGTAAATTTGTGGATTTCTATGGTTTTGCTTTTACTTCTGTTTGGTTTCTTTATATATTTTGGGGCCATTTTATTAGGTGGAACACACTTAGAATTATTTTATCTTGTTGCTGAACTTTCCCTTTAATCATTATAAAATCTCTCTCTTCATTTCTAATAATATGTCTTGTCTTAGAGTCTACTTTGCCTGATATGAACATAGGCACAGGAGTCTTTTGGGGGCTGATGTTTGCATGGGATCTCTACTTTCATTCTTTTACTCTGAACTTGACTGTGTCTTCACAAATAAAACAAGCAGCATCTAGCATATATGTAAGCAGCATGTAGTTAGGCTTTAAAAAATTCATTTAAAAGATAATAGGAGTCTTTCAATTGGTGTATTTACTCCATTTACATTCGATGTAAACTTCGGTGTAGGGATTATATTTGAAGTCTTATGCTTTAGTTTTTACTTGTTTTCTCTATTTGCCCTAACCTGATGCCAATTAATGTAATAAAACATTATTTATTCTTTAAATTTTCACTCTCTATCAGATTACTGGTTAAATGTTCTTTTTATTTTTTCTTTCATGGTTATTCTAGAGATTTTTGCTGGGTCTGGATGACTTGCACATTCTTGGCTTATTAGAGTCAACCTCAGATTAAATCTTTTATCATTTTTCCAACATTGCAAGGACTTTATAACACTTTAATTACATTTGTTCTGTAGATTTCTTTGAGTAGTATGGATATTTTTACAATATTATTTCTTCCAATTCATGAGCATGGAAGATCTTTCCATTTACTTGTGTCTTCTTTGATTTCTTTCATCAATGTCTTATAGTTTTCAGTGTACAGGTCTTTCACCTCCTTGGTTAAATTTATCCCTAAGTATTTTATTCTTTTTGGTGTACTTATAAATGGTATTGTTTTTTTTAATTTCTCTTTCTTATGGTTTGTTATTAGTATATAGAAATACTGTATAGTATATACAGATTTCTGTGTATTGATTTTGTATCCTGCAACTTTACTGAATTCATGTATTAATCCTAATAGTTAGTTTTTTGGTGGTGTCTTTAGGGTTTTCTATATATCATGTCATCTGCAAATAGTGAGTTTTACTTCTTCCTTTTTAATCTGAATGTCTTTTATTTATTTTTCTCACCTAATTACTCTGGCTAGGAGTTCCGAAACTATGTTGGGTAAATGTGGCGAGAGTAGGTATCCTTGTTTTTTTCCTGGTTTTAGAGGAAACGCTTTTAGCTTTTCACTACTGAGAATGATGTTAGTTGTGTTACCCTTTCTAATGGTCTTTGCTTCTTTCTGCGCTATGTGAATCTACTTATTACCATTTTTTGGCCTTAATAATTTGCTTTAATATTTCTTTTAGTATGGGTGTACTGTAAATAAATATTCTCATTTTTCAAATGTCATGTGTTCTCCATTTTCGAAAGATATTTCAATGAGCATAAATTCCTAAATTAGCTATCAGTTTCTTCTAGCATTTTAAAGATTTCTCTCCATTGTCTTCGGGCTTTCTTCATTTCTTTTGAAAAAGTAGTTGTCCATCTGATTATTTTCCCTTTGTTTATCCTTGGCTGCTTCTGCTATGAAACATTTTTTCCTGTCTTTGATTTTCAGTTTTAGTATGAAGTGGCTTTTGTATTTATCCTTTTTGGGGCTTTGTAGAACATCTTGAAATTCTTCTGTCAGAGTTGGAAAATTCTCACCCACTATCTCTTCAAATGATGCTTTTATCTAACCTTTCCAGTTAACCATATGTTAGATTTTTTACCCTGTCTCATGTATCTCTTATGTTTTCCTGTGCCAATTTTGGATCTTTCATATTGACCTGTCATCATTTCACTTATCATCTCTTCTGCTGTGTCTAACCTACAGGTAAATCCACTGATTAAATTCTCAAGTTCTGTATTGTATTTCACTATGATTCTTTCTTATAGATTCCAGTTTTCTGATGAAATTCTCTATTTTTCATTAATTTTCTTAAATATATTTATTATAATTCAAGTTCATATCTGATTACTCTAGTATCTCGATCACCCGTGAGCCTATTCCTGTCATCAATTGTTTCTCTTGATTTTTATCATTTATTCATATTGCATGTCTCACTTGGTAAGTTTGTACTTGAATGTCAAGACCTCATATAAAAATAGTAAAGCCAGTGGATGATGTTGTCATTTTCTTCTTGAGGGGGAATAGAGTAGGGGAAGATGACCTTGACCTTATCTAGGCTGCGTTTCCAGCTGTGGAAAGGGTGACCTATTTATGGTTTGCCCTTATTCCTGGGCTACAGTGTTTCAGGAGTTTCAGCTGAGAACCGGCAGTACCTACCAGGGCCCTCCTCCTTAGTGGGTTCTGAACTTCCATTTTTGCCTCTCCAGGACTCTGTGCCTGCCAAAATCCCTGCTCAGATTTTAAGCCTCTTAGCAGCTGCTTTGCTCTTGGTGTCTCCTCCTTTGCCCTGTGCTTGCATTCATTGCTCAGCATTGACAAATGCCCTGGGGAGAACTAGGTGTGGAATAACAGGGGTTATTCTCTTGGGGTTTCCTTTATACTAGAATCTTGGCCTCTCACTTTCTGGCTGCACTGCATTCCAATTGTTGTCTTCTCAGCCCATTGAGACTTTTCTGGGCTACCACTTTCTTTCAACTCTGTTTCCTATGCTGTAAATTGGCAAATACCCCAGTGGGGAAAAAAAGCATCAGTGAACAGAAGACTCACCCCGCTGCTTTTCTCTTCCCTCTGAGATTTCGAACTCTCCAGTCCTGGCTGTCTTGATTGGTTTCCAGTGTCCTCAAGCAGGTTTTTTTCTATCCAGCTTTTACAGTTGTTCTCAATAGCAGGGTCACGTCACTGCTCCAGGCTCCTCTGTCTTAGCCAGAAAGATTCACTTTTTTTATAAGAGGTTCCCTAATATCCCTTCAAAGTTTGCTTTGCACTCAGTCCTAGGGGCTACCACTGGACTTGGAATGTTCTTGGGGGAAGAGTGAGCTAGATTTGCTCTGGGGCTTGATATTTGAGGAGGTGTCATATCTTGTTTGTTTTTCTGCGGATTTTGTTTTACTGATTGAAATACCCTTTGATATCCTTCAAATGCCAAGTGAGGGGTTACATTCGTCTCTCAAACAGGGGCTGGGCATGTGGGCGTCACAGCCTCTATCTTGGAGGGAGAGAGACAAAATGCAAGCATTTCCTCTTGAAGGAATTGGATCTGGAGATACTGGATACACAGGCTCTGGCTTAGATGGGCATTTGGTAGGGTTGCCAGTCAGATGTGTGTTGGCTTTCACAGCGGCCCAGTGGCCTCGTCTTTTCTTTTGACTGGCCAACCTATATTCCAGGCTGCTTCTGGGTAAACCCCCATGCTTAATGCTGCCCACATGGAGACAAAGAGAAAGTGGTGTCCTCAGGCAACTGATGTCTTTGGTTCCAGGCTCATCTGAGCGGCCCGCTTGGTCTTAACGGTGCAGCATCTCAGTGAACTGCCTCGGGTTTTAGCTGTCAAAACAAACCAGTTCTGGGTCATTACCCCACGGTGCCAGCCAGAATTATGATCCTGGTGGTTTCTCCCCATATCCCTGGCTCCCAAACAAATAGGCCCCAGATCTTTGCTTCTGTCTGACCCTGAGCATTTTAAAGCTGGCGTTTACTTACACCAGCCAAAGTTACCATAATAACAAAGCCCTTTGCTTATTTTCCAGCTTTGTCTATTCTTTCTCCTGGCTCGGGGGCTGGGTTGTGGTTGGCTTCATTCCACAGCCCTCTCTCATCTTGCGTTCCTGGCACCGAGTGCTGGAACAAAGTTGAAGTTGCCACTTAAATTTAGGAAGCTAAGACGTATGAAATGAGGACTGGTTCCCTTGGAAAATATCTATTTTGCCTAGTTTACAACCTGAAGGTACTGACTAATGGGGCATTAAGCTCATGGCACCATTGAAGGTGGGGAGCTTGGACAATTTCTCTTCTATGGACACCTGTGGCATTTGGCTGGTCTCAGGACCCCCTCCTCAAATGATTTTTTAAAATCTATGGAATGAAACCAAATATTGTTGAAATAACCGAAGTTAAGTGTTCAAATATTGACAAAAACATATGGATGGTACAGACACTATAGTAAATGTATGATATGTGCTCCTGTAACACATTAGTGACCTGGTCTGGTGGAGGGACGGTCAACACTCTTTGTAGAAGGGATGCTGAGAATTACTGACTTTCCATGTCACATGGTGTTTGTAGCAGATGTCTCAAAGCATCTCTTCATTTCTATCCTTACTGCTAATAGCACCATGGTCTGTTGCCTGCATTCAGAATTAAAGATCTGCCACATTTCAGTAATTTTTCCCATCCAAGTTTATGAATCCCTGAATTCTCTCCAGGTTAAAACCCACGTAAGGATTGCCCTGTGCCTCTGAGGCCGGAGGAAGGAGCATCCGTGTCCGCATGTAGAACAGAAGCAGGCCAGGCTGGTCTTGTGGTGTTTTAACACTGAGATGGTCCCATTTCCTCCTGAGCCCGAAGAGCAAACTGAATTCATCCAGCATTTATCGAGCAGCTACTATTTTTATGCCCTGTGCTTGTTGGTCCACGTCACCGGGTGCTCCCTGGGCCCTCGGGTCCCAGCTCCTCTGCACAGATGGGGACTGAGGTGCTGTCTGAAGGTCCAGGCGGCACCCCTGGGGTCCCGTTCATCACGGTCACTCACCCTGAAGAGCAGCCGCGTCGATGCCGCTGTCAGCCTGGGAGAGCTGGTCATGGTCATATTATTGAAAACCAGCGACAGCAATTCATTTCCTGCTGTGCACTTACACACACACACACACACACACACACGGAGGACAAAGTAGGGACTGGTCTGAAGAGAGGCTGAAAATTAGATGGACTCCGAGGGTCAGCCCTGCTCACATCTGGAGGCCCCGCTTGAGAGAGGGGGCAGCAGAGGTAGATCTACAAGCCAATGGTCAGCCAGGAGCCTCTGCTCAGGACTTAAATGCAGGTCTTGCTGGACAAGCCCCCAGACTTTTGCGACAAGCAACCAAAGTATTTAGGAGTTGCGGGCCTCCAGGATGTGAACAGGAGCAAAACACATGGAGCTTGGTGGCAGCCGTGAAGCCAGGGCTGGTACAGATCTCTGGATGTGGAGGAGCCAACACAGGGATGCAGGGGGCTGGGGGGGGGCAGAAGTTGACCGCAGACCCTGGACAGGAGTGGATACCCAACCTGTGAGCCAACTGGGGTGGGGACAGGGCCACCGGCAGGCCGCCACGACTCTCATTCTAAGGGAGATGTGCCATTTGGCCGATATTTCCTTATTTCTAATTTTTGTAATGAAGAAGGCCACTTGCAACCATAGTAAAGAAAATAAAATATCAACAACAACAACAGCAGTGAAAGCGATAACCTCACCACCCGAGCCCACCCATGAAATTGTAGGTCTGGAGCAAGAGTCGTATAGGCACAGGCCATGGGACTCAATACAGAAGAGTCACCAATGCAACTAAGCAAGCTGTCGGATAGATGCCGTCGCTCCTCCTCTGTTGGTCAGGATGCTTCCCTGGCTCCCTGGAAGGGAGGCTAGAATTTAGAGTTTGGTGTGGGACTCCTGGGTACTCCGTGCCTGAGCATGGCAGTGGGAGAGCTGGCGCCTGGCCTTGAACCACGTGTCTCTCTTTCCACCTCTGACCACCTCTTGCGCTTTGAGGACCTTACACACAAGTTCTGCCCCCTCACATGCACCCACCGTGGCCCCTGGGCTAGGCTTGGAGCCTCTGAGTGGACGTGCCTTCAACAGGGCAGGTCACAGAGGAGACGGGCTGGGGTCAGCCAGGGGCCATGAGCTCCAGGTGAGCTTATACCCTGGGGTCTTCTTGACCTTGTCTTATGAGCAGGTGAGGGGCCAGAGCAGGAGCTTGTAAATTTCAGGCTGCAGGGCACGAGCCCCTCTTTCCTCACCCGAGGAGGCACCAGCATCTCAGGACTCACCTATGCTCGTTTGCCCGCAGAAACCTCCAACCCTCCTCCACATGCACAGGTGCTTTTACAAGGTTGAAATTGGTGCATATGTCAGCTGGATTATTTTCTCACTTTCCATTGTATCACAAGTATTTCCTTTGTATCTAAATAGTCTTCCTAGATAAAATACTTTATTTTTTTTTATTGCCCTAGAAATACATAATCATTGTAGATGAATAAGAAGATACAGAGACTTACGAATAAAAGAATTACTGTATTGTCCCAGAATCCATAGATAGGTGCTATTAACAATTTGTGTATTTCCTTTCAAAACGTTCATGATACATATTCATATATATTTTTCTTTTCAAAAATAGGATTTTCCTGTAAGTGTTGTTTTGTAGCTTGCTTTTTCCGCATTTACTGTATCTCAAATTTCCCCAGGTGAATGCATGTATTTCTCCAACATTTTTCTTAATGGCGCCTAGTATTTCTTCGTAAGGCTAAACAACAACAACAACAAGGGTAATAATATAATACAAACCAGCTCTGTGCCAGAATCTATGTGTTTTGTTGGATTGAGTCATCACAGGATTTCTGAGAGGTGGGTATTGTGGCCCTCGCTCTTAGGATACAAAGTTTCTGAATTTTATAAATAATACTGTGTTGAACTTAATTACTTATTGTATGAACTTAGTAACCTAATTTTTGAACTTATTTTAGTTTTCCTTCAGAATAATTCCTAGGAATGGAACCACAGGGTCAAAGACCGTGCATATTTTAAATAAACTTTATGTGCATTGCCAAATTTCCCTCTAGAAAGCTTTCACCAAGTTAAAGTTTCACCTAGCAACACGAGAGTGGCCCTTCCCTTTGACCAGGTTAATGAGGACCCTGATACCATCACTAAAAAGCAAAGAAAAACAAAACAAACAGACGAAACCGTACTGGGTTAACAACAGAGACACAGTAAGAACCCTGGATAATTGGCTACCTGTGACTCTGGGTGATCTAGCTCGGTATTTCAGAACTTTATTAACCATTCATATTTCTCTTTTGTGAATCACCTTGCCAGGTTATTTGCCCAATTTTCCATTCATCTTTTTCTTATTGATTTCTGAGTATTCTTTTTATCGTAAGGCTAATAACCATGAGCTAGTCATAGATTGATATTTAGCAAACGTTTTCTCTCAGTTGGCTTCCATTTTAATTGTATATTAGGCATGTCCCCTTTTAACAGTTTTTAAAATTTTTTTTTACACAAATCTTTAATAATTTCTTCTGTTTCCTTATTTAGGTCTTGTGCTTGGAAAGGCCTTTCTCGCACTAAACTTGTATATTTTTAAAAACCATGTATATTTATTACTTGTCCTTACATGTTATTTTTCACTTACTTTTTATCTTCATTTGGAATTTATTTGTTGTGAGATATGAGATAAGGATTTAGAGTAAGTTTTTAATAATTTAGCACCAGGCACTGAATAATCTTTCTCTCCTGCATCCATTTAACATCACTTGTTTTCTTAATTATCTCAGGACTTCCACTTTTAGTCTAAGTTCTTTGTCTGGCTGTGGTCTGGATTTTCTGGAGTCACATAGTTTGCTGCATGTTATGTGCATAGTAGTATATGTTGATACGTGAAAGTGGAATTCTTCCCCATTACTCTTATTTTTCAAGATTTCCTTGTTTTGTTGGGGTAGGGATTCTTGAAGATGAAATATAATTTTTACTACTATCAGCTGCATGCTATTTATTAATTAATACATTAATATTGTAAAGCAACATCTAATAATAGTGTTAGCTTCTCTAGATTTTTCTCGAAGGAAGATATTTGAACAGCCAGCTTTTGCTCTAGTTGCATTACCACTGCACAATATGTTCTTGGGTTTAATATTTGGGGGAAATAGTCTCATCCTTTTCTTCATATTAAGCTATCAAGCTAAATTTTTCTCCTTTTGTCCATCCGTGAAAATGGACTTTGCCTTCCTCACCTTGTCACCAGCATCCTCACTGTCTGGGTGCAGTTTTGACCCCCACTTCTCCTCATGGCTTTAAGTCAGAACTAAATCCAGGTGAACCCCAGGTTCTTTCTGAGACGGTCAGTGATCAGGAGTCTGTTTTGAATTTTCTGTTCAGAGCTGCATGTCCATCTTGAATGCCTGCCACATTGTACAAGAGCCCAGATGCGTATGGGAACTCTAGACTGGGGCCTTCCTATGTCTTGTCCTGAGTAACGAGGCTGCCAGCGGGGTCCTCCTATCTTTTGTGTTTGCTTAATAAAAGTCTACTGAGAATTTGTTGAGAACAAGGAAGCATGGAAAGAAAAAGGATACAGGAATTAATTAGGAGCTCCATCCTCCCTTCATTCCCAGCCTCAAACTCTACCATGTCACATAATCTTTGCCAGCTTAGAAATGAGCACGAAGTAAACTTTATATTTGAACTCAAAATTATTTGGGGCAGCAACAGGGGATGGAAAAGTCTAGCATCAGAGTGAACCCCAAGACCAGCAGTATGAGCGCTAAACCCCTGTGCTCCCACTGGGTGGGCACGTCTCCTCGACTTGGAGGGGTCACGCCCAGTCCCCCCACTACCCCCTTTAGCAGTTACTGCCCCAGCCTGCATGGATGCCAACATGGACACATCCCAAGCCCTCCTTGCCCGATGCTCGGCTCCCCCTGCTTATCCCTGAGAGGCTGGAGTGCATGAGATGAGCTGCCTGCTGACACGTTTCTGGCCTTATCTGCACAGACCCGGGGGCAGGAAGGAGAAATGGGAACCATGCCCTCAGGATGGTGTGGCCTGGGTCCCCCTGCGAGTAACCGCTGAGCGCTCCAATCCCAGATGTCTGGAACAATCCGCCATGCCCCTGGGTAATGGAGCCCATTTCAGCACGCCCCTCTCTGACTGGTTTCAGAGAAGAATTGCTCCATGTTCCTACTGTTTTGCAAATGCATAAAAATGGCTAGAAATTTTGGTCACCACATGAGTCCTTTTATTACAACGGAAAAGTAGGAAGGGTGTTTTTAGTTCAAACAAATAGCGTTGCAGGCACAATATGTTATGTGAAGAAAAGCTAATTTTGTGTTATTAAATATAATCAGAAACACAACGTGAGGTTTGCGTGTTGACATGGCGTGCTAGGTATCTTAAAGTGGCTCGGCAGGCTGCCTTGTTTGCACACTGCTTAAACTTTCTCATCAATGAGATTTTGCATGATAACTAGAATATTAAAAATATATGAAAAGTGGCCACATGCTTCTCAGCAAACGCAAGCCCGGGTTACTGGGAGGTAGCTCCCCTTAGCAGAGCTGCAGGTTGCAAAGCCTCAGCGGCCACTCCAAGGCTCTGAGGAATCAGGGCTGAGCTGCAGGCTTGCTCTCTGCCTCTCGGTGTCCTGGGCTGCCCACACTGAAGCCCTGTCAGCATCCAACAGTGCTGTTAGGCATGGTGGTGGGGCAACACTCTTTGATCCTAACAGCTATTCCTTGGGTGGCAAAGCTGTAACTGCCTGTCACTGAGTCCCTGCCACATCATAGGCCCGGCCACTTTCTCCCTTCTCTCTCCACCACACCACTCCAGAAGGTTCTGGAAGGTTCATAAGAAGACTGGAGCAGGTGGCTACATAGGTAGCTTTTTCTGGACGTGGAGACTTGCACTCATTTATTTTCTACAAAGCAAGGGACAGAAAACATTTTGCTCTCAGACAAATGAGTCTACTGTCCATTGCCCTAGGTGTTCTTTAAACAGTAAGAGATGCTTTGAGCAGAACATTTTAAAGACAGGAATGACACTCACTTACCTTGACCACAGGACACACCCAGCCCTGCTCCTGAGAGATGCCTAATCTTGGGCAACACAGTCTCCTGCTCTGTCTGTTGAGGGACATTGCTTAAATACAGAAGAAAGGAAAAAGAAATGGAAGGGAAAGGAAAAAACTTGTCCTTCATTAACTAAAAAGATCATTTGGAATTGATTATTTGCACATTGGAGATAGTACTGATTTACAGCATCAGTTGCTTCTTCTCATGGACATTTATGGTTTGAGGTAGTAAAAACAACTGCTGAGTGATAGGGGAAGCCCTGCCATCCTGTCTGATATGGTGGCAGAGTGGACACTCCATCCATCTAAAAGTTTATATGACACATAGATGATACACCCAGACATGCCATTATTTTTACCATGTATTAGTTAGGATAGGCCAAGTTTTGCTGATGTAACAAAACCCCAAAACTTATTTTCATCCATGCGAAGCACGCTCTGGGTGGGGCAACCCCCGGTGGCTGTCCTCCACCTGGTGACTCAGTAATCCAGGCTGCTCCCACATTGTGACACTCCCATCTCAACACATGGCTACCAGGTCACAACAGCAGGACCGGAGAGAGAGCACTAAAACCTCCCCTTCACTCTCCTGGGCTTTGGCTCACAACCCACCAGCTAGAACCAGTAACGTGGTCCCAACCTATAACTGCAGGAAACCTGGGATGTGTAACCCTCTTCCACATCCTGGAAGAGGGGCATGACATGGGACTTGGTGAACAGGAGGCATTTAATTTTTATTTAATAGAGGGAAACATGTAGATGGTAATAAATTGTCCAGAAGCCATGAGGATGGAAAGCAGTTCTCCCTGCCCTGCCCCTTCCACTCCATTCTGCTCCCTAGATGTAACTTTCCTGTTCTCCCTGCTCTGGTTGGCCTTCATAATTGAAGGTAATATGCTTATAACTCTAGTACTTGTTTTTCGGATCTATACAATATGAATTGATACTTTTGTAGAAGATAAGAATTTTACTTATACTCAGGGGACATATTGAAAGTCTTTGACAACAGGTGCACCCAGGCGTTAGCCAACAGGTGTGGGCGCTGTCCAAGGTGCTGGGGTAGGTTCCACAGGTGTGCTGCCACACCAGCTGTTAACCATTTAGTTCCTAAATCAGGGGGATGGAATCCAATGGAAGGACTGGTGGAGGGGGGTGATGGGAAGGGGAGGAGACAGGAGCAGTGACTGTTCCCCAAGCTCTGTGGAACCATTTCAATACTTTAAGAGTGATTACAGCCTTGCTGCAGCTGGATGTCAAACCTGTGTGTACCAATCTCACTTACTTAACCCTATGTGTGATATCACCATTAATATTGTTTCAGTTGGTCACCTTTTTAATCTAAATAATGTGTCTAATGCTCTAGTTTTGGTTCTTTCGTCTTGAGCAGTGTGTCTGTTAAATTATGAAATGAATATACTAGCACTCCAGTCTTTCTGTTTTTTTTATTTTAATTCATCATTTAAGGCAAATGAAAGTTTGTCAGGTATGGTTTCTTCTAGATAAATTCACACACCATGTGAAATTATTCCTGCAGCAGGGATGGGGACAGAAAAGGCTCTGATTCTGACCAAGATCCCAACGATGTGGCTCCTGCCTTCCTCTGTGGACCAATATAGGAAGTGTCCAGCCTCAGCTCATAGCTGGTATTCTTGCCCCTTGGGTGATTAATTTTTGTTCTGGGTCTAGTCTCACTGTGTTCTGGGCTTAAAAAGAAGGCCCCGTTCAAAGAGCCGAGCCCAGCTCACACCAATACAGCGTCTGCAGAGAGATGGAGTCTTGACAATCAGGAGGCCTTGAAGAAGGACATCCTTCCCCACCTGCACCAGCTTCCTGTTGCTGCAGTAACAAATTACCTCAAATTTAGAGACTTAAAACAAGGCAGATTTACAGTCTTACAGTTCTGGAAGTCAGAAACCCAAAATCAGTCTCACTGGGCTAAAGTCAAGGTGAACGGGGTTGGTTCCTTCTGGATGCTCCAGGGGAGAGATATTTTCCTAGCCTTCTCCAGCTTCGAGAGGCTGCTGCATCCTTCGGCTCATGTCCCCTTCCTCAATCACTCCACCTCTGGCTTCCCTCCTCGCCTCTTCTACTTCTCATTCTGATCCTGCCTCCTTCCGAGAAGGACCCCTGTGATTGCGCGGAGGGCTCACCTGAATAATCCAGGGTAATCTCCCCACCCAGGTCTTTAATTTAATCCCACCAGCAAAGTCCCATTTACCATGTAAGGTGGGGAGCAGGAGGGGGACATTTTGGGAGGCTTTTTCAGGGTCTCACAAGACTGGAACAAGAGTAGCGGAGTTAAGGGAAGGGACGGGGTAGACTTGTTGGAAGACAGTGATTTGTTGGGTGCAGCCTGAGCTGAGCATCATCAGTCTGACTCCAGGAAGGGGAGATGGAAGCAGTCATGGGCCAGAGGTTAGTGACTGGCTGAAAACAGGGTGAGATTTCAAATCTGGGCCCTTTGGTACAGCTGAGAAGGGAGAGTTCTTAAGTACTTTGGGGACGAGCTGGTGGAGACAGTCAAGGTGATCAGGTGCACGGCGAGGACAGGCCAGTCCAACCCGACCCCATCCAGGCCCAGCAGAGCCTATTGATCCCTGGCTGGAAACAGGCATTCCAGTGAACGAAGCTGAGGTTTCCTGTTAGTTTCCCTCCAAGAAGTGCACTTGCTGTAGTTTTTCATAATTATCTGAGCAAAGATTTGTTTCAAGGGGAGCTGGGGTATGGGAGATGAGCTCATTTAAGATGATTCCCCGAGGTGGCCTTAGAAATAACAGGCGCAGCAATAATTGCTTTTGGATTTATTTATATCTCTGAAAATTCCAGGCATTTAAGGCAAATTAGGGATAAATTCCCAGGTTTTAGATAATTTTCCTAGGTTCATACAGCATTCATATTCTAGATTCCTTTATTGTGGTGGGCAGAATTCTAAGATGCCCCCCCAAATTCCCAGCCGCTGGGGCCTATCCTCCCCCCCTCCCCGCCCTGTATAACCCGCTCCTTGAAGTAAGGCAGGACCTGTGAATGGAACGTGATTCTGCTTCGTGATTGGATTACAGTCTTTGGTAAAGCTGGAACTTTCCTGCAGATGTAATCAACTCCCCAGTCAGCTTCACTTTGAATGAATTCCAGGGAGATTCTCCTGCGTGGGACTGAGTGACTCAGATAAAAGCCCTTTAAAGAGGGACTGGGTCCTTCCTGTTGGCCTTGAGGAAGTAAGCTTGTCATGTTGTTAGAGGGTCCCTAAGAAGGTTATCACAGGGTGAGGGTGCTCTGGGACCCGAAAACAGCCCATGGCTGACAACCAGCAAGAAAGTAGGGACCTCAGTCCTACAACCACAAGGAACAACCCTACAACCACAAGGAACAACCCAACAACCACATGAGCTTAGGAGAGGCCCCCAACCTCCAGAAACATGCAGCCCCCCTGACACCTTGACTGCAGCCTGAGACCCTGAGCAGAGACCCCAGCTAAGCTCTGGTTGGACTCCTGACCCATGGAAACTGTGAGCTCGTAAATGTGTATTGTTTTAAGTGGCTAAATTTGTGGTGACTTTTTATGCATCAATGGAAAGGTAGCACACTTAGGTAATAGTAGGTATGTGGAAGTCAATGTGTGCATTTCCAGGCTGGTTGATTTCACTGGACCTGGGAGGACTCATGGCTCTGTGGATTTAAGGGAGTCACAAGGGTTTACACCTCCCAGGGCCAGTGAACCTGCATGTCTCCATGGAGAATCTGAGCGATCCCACAGAAAACCAAATGGGACTTGAACTGAAAATGTTCCAGGGTCTGAGAAGTGGCTCTGATGAGGTTTTCACCAAGAAAAACTTTCCATTTTGAAATAATATTGTCTTGATTGCACATTTTTATTCATCATGACCACGTGTTCTTTTGCCAAAACAAAGAACAAAAGTCCTCCTTACAAGGTAAAATCGGTCTTCTATATTTCAGCCAAGTCAGGGGTCTCCTAGTCCCTACACTGATAGTAAGATCCCAGGTTTCAAAGAAAGCTGGTTATTGATGGCCTACTTTTTTCAACGTGGTAGCGTGTCAATAAATTGGAGAATATTTTAGTTTGTAGATTTCCCCAAGCATTCTGGAGAAATCCTTAGACAATTTGCCATATAAACCGAGTTAATTGCTTTATGGAGTAGAGCTATGTCAACTATTTAGATATGCCATATGACAGACATTCATAAATACAAGACAGACATATTTGTTGATACAGTGATGTGTAAGATAATTATTTTTATTATGTGAATTTCCGAGTTGAAATCAAGATAATCTCAGTTGTACTACTGACTGGCATGGCCTTAACTAGTTGTCAGAAGAACAAGAAGGGAAAGCTCTGGGTGATTTTCTGATTTTTCTCAGTTCTTCCTCATGCCTGGAATGTAAATCTCAGGGCACCATAAAATTGATTAAAAAAATGTAAGTTTAAATTATTTTTTATTTTAAGTCGGGTAGGAGGATAATAGAAAAAGATCATCAAAAACAATGAGAAGAAATAATTGTTAATTTCTACAGTACCTTGAAACAGAAGCCCAAGAGAATAAATGGAATAAAGATACTATTAAAATTTCGTCTTTTATTATATCTTCTCCGCCAGAGTAATTGTTGCTGTGTCCAATATATGCAGGGGACAATTTGCTAGCTGTTTTCTATTAGTTTTTAACATTAACATGTACAGAAATAAAATGAATAGCAAGCTTTCTTTGCTTAATTAAATGACTGACAAGGCATAGATGTTGCTGGACCGACTCTTGTACATAATATCTAAAGGCTGGGGGAACCAAATAGAAATACCATAAGCAATGCGAACTTCCTCCTTTATTAAGTGAATATTGATGCAATATTATAGATTATTTTTCAGGCCACTGCATAAGAAGGGGCACATGGCTTTTTTTCCTGCAAGAATTATATATTAGTATTCAGAAGGAAAAAAATTCCTAATGTATCATTTACACACAGGATTAAAGGTTTCCGCAGATTCTTTCCTCTGTGAAATCACGTGCTCTTCACGGGGGCTCTTCAGTTTGGATTTTTAAATGGTACGATGGTGCGGAATGATATGATACAGGAAATGGTTGGAGACACCGGCTTGTTCCAAACCCTGGAATTCCTCCATGATTTTTCTAGAAATAGAAAATTGACCACATTAGGATCTTCAGGTGTATTCAAAGCTGGGTCAGCTCAGGAAGCCATGTTAACTAGCTGTGATAAATGGTAGCCCCACGTAAAATTAATAATAGTGTCCTTTTCTTCTGAGAGCGTGCTACGCGCTATTTCCTCTCTGTGTGTCTGTCTCCAACCGCCCCACATACACATATGTGTATGTATATGTGTGTATATAAACACACACACACACCATATATATATATAATTACTCAGTCCAAGAACAGCCCTTTGAGGTGGGCACTGTTAACACATATGTGTATGTATATGTGTGTATATAAACACACACACACACACACACACACTATATATATATATATATATATATATATATATATATATATATATATATAATTACTCAGTCCAAGAACAGCCCTTTGAGGTGGGCACTGTTAACGTCTCCATTTTATAGATGGGGAAACAGAGGCACAGCGGCTCAACACCAGCAAACGCCTCCAGGCATGCTGAGATAGAATGGGGAAACTGAGCCTGGATCAGGTGACTAAGGGGTTTACTCACTCAGCAGGCATTTAATGTGCACCTACTGTGTACCACACACTCCTGTAGGTACTGGGGACATACGGTGAACACAATAAGCACAGCCCATGCCCTCATGGAGCCAACATTCCAGATTATTGTTAAATTTATTCCCTAGTATGATATGACTAACACTACCACCCCAGCCAAACTCAGCAAGTTAATTACATCTCAGGGAGGTTAATTAGGTATCCCAGGAAAATACATGATTGAGCTGTAAGTCAGTTTGGGGAGGCTCTGGGACTTGGTGAAGCAGTCTCTAGTTCAGTGACTGTGTAGTGTGCTTGGGCGGGCGTTGGTGGCAGGGCAGGTGCCGTGTGTGTTGGGATCTGGTTAACACAGTCTTCCCTACGCCCACTCGTTCAAGGTGTGCACGACCTCTTCTGCTCTTTCCTGGTTCTGTGACTTGGAAATTGAAAATCAACGAATAAAATATAAAGTGTGTTTATAGGTAAATTGACCAGTGTTTGGTTTATCAGTCAATTGAGTAAAACCTCTACCCATGTGGTTGTTAGAGTTTTTGCAGCAAGGGTTGGCTCAGGGCAGAGGCTTCATTTTATGACCCTAAAAATCAAGGACCTCCAGGAAGCAGCCACTCAGGTCAGGCTGGGGGATCCTTGGGCCACCCCACGCGCCACATTTCATTGGAGCCACCGGTGGCATTTTCTGCCCTCGCCATGATTTCTCTCCCAATTGCCTATCCGATGGTACCTTAGCAGTCCGCACTGAAATGCAGACTCTGAAAGGTTTACAGTGGATGTATATAGCAACACCAACCATGCACGAACTCCTCAAAAGAACATTTGTGGCCGTGACGATACGGTAATTCACATTTCTAATATTGCTAATAAAATTTAACAAATGGAAAACCAAAATGTCAAACAAGCAATAGTACTGATGGTATTTCTCTTAGGCCGAGTAAAGAAAATCATAGTGACTTTAATTGGTTAGAATAATGAAAAGAAGAGAGAGAGAGAAAGAAACCTCCAGGAGTTACAGTGACTCAACCAGAGAGACAGTGAGTATAATTTTATTAAAAGTAGGTGGTAAGAATGCAACATGCCTGGGAGAGGAGATATTTTAGAATGGTGTAATTGACTTGAATTAATTATGAGGGTGATGAATGGTGCCCACCTATGTAAATGAGGGCAGGCCTGAGATTCCAGCCAATGAAAGTGCAGCTGTGCTTTAGTGGACCATGGCATCGTATTTCAAGGAGTTCAGATTGTAAGGGAAGAGGAGTGATATTTATGGAGTGCAAAGCATGGTGAGACTTTGTGGGAAACCACGGATATTCAGCTTGTCAGAAAACCTCTTAATATTTACTCCTGCAATCCCGAGACGGAAGCCCCCCGCCTCTAGAGGTTTCATTTACCCATTTTCCAGATAGAAAGCTCCAGTCAATGCACTGAAGCCGCTGTGCTTTCTGGAACGTCATTTCAGATTTTTAGATGATCCCTCTGCATTACCAGCCCTGTGACATGCTTGGGAGAAAATGCTGATAATGATTCAGATCTCGCAGAATAATCCTCGTGTTGCAGTTTGTCGCAATTGGATTCGATGCGGCCAACATTTCCCTTGTTGGTGATTTTCCCTTAAAACTTTAAGCCCCATTGAGGGCCGGCATTCACAGGCAAGAAACTGTGGATTTTTTTCAAAAAGAGGAGAACATAACTTAGGTTGCATGAACATAATGCTTAACGGACAAAAGCAGCACGTGGAATACACTCATTCAGATGTTTCCAAATGTCCAGAGGCCCCATGGTAGCTTCGCCAATAGCTGGGTCATAGGCTGCAGGTTTCTGTGTCACCTGGAAGGTGTGGTATGGACACAGTTTCACCAGTGAAAGCGCTGATGATGGTGAAAAAACTTTGTTGTGCTTGGCGTTACAGGCTCCAGACTCTTCCATTATCCTAAACTCTGGCACCAGCTCCAGATGGGATTACCTTCGAAACAATATTCTTCTCCAGCTCTTTTGCCTATGGAGTGTCCAAGAGGTTGTTATTATATGACAATTCAAGGTTTTTTTTGGTTTTTTCTATTTACAATGATGTTGCTAAAAGTCAAAACACAAATAAAATGGGAATGTGTCCAAATACCTAGAGGTTGATCCATGTTTCATATGTAGTATATCACATTAAGAAAGGTTAATTCTGTATTAAATGTAATGAGAGATACAATACAGTGCCTGTCACGCTGACATGGGGTACTACAAGGCTGCTCAGCAGGAAGCCTTGTTATATTTTTTATATGTTACTAGATGTCTACTTAGAATTGATCAAACCTTTGCTTCCGAAACATATATGCCAACACCTCCGCAACACACCATAAACTAGACTCTCAGAAAATAATAATGATGCTTATCAGTCACTTGCCTTGAGTTTGCTTGTGAAAAACCTCCAGCTAGTGTGCTGTTGGAGCTCTTAAAACATAGATCTTTTTGCTGTACTGATAATTCACTCACAGCTTGAGATTGATGACTATGTGAAGTCCATAAAAGATGTTACCACTATATTTTGTTCTTATGATTTATTTTATCATGTTGTCAAGGTTTGCAGAAAACAAGAAACAAATCAATGAATGTCATGCTTAAATATTAAAGAAGGCTGTAATACACATTTTTATTCAGATGCCTTTTTCAATCTTGTGGCTCAGAAAAGAGCAGTGGCAACGAAGCTTTTATTTGAATTACTTTGGGAAAAATTAATTTAGGAGGACTGCTGAATTGTGAATGGCAAAAGGGAGCTAACCTTATTTGCTTAAATAGGAATATATGGTCGCAGGATTCCTTGGAAAAGCAGTTCTAACAAACCACAGGGAAGTGGATAGATTTTAAAGCCTCAAGCACTTGGGCCGTAGTGTACTTAACAAGTTCAAGCCCGCAGCGTGGATAGAAGGGTATTTGGAAAGAAGCAAAGGGATGAGACTTTGCTTCGGCGATGGGGGATGGATGCTCTGCGCTTTGCTTTTGAAACGAATCATTTCCTTCATCATTATATGAAATCAAGATCACCATCTATTCCTAGGGCAGGCACTGTCTGTAAGCGTGGTATATCCCAGAATTGTTGGCCTTTCCCACACCTCATTAGATAGCAAGCAGAGAAGAACAGCTAAATCTTGCTTTATTGTTCTGAATTGGACTGGCTTTCTGAAAGGGGGACCTACCTGTGCAGATGTTGTCAACTGCATATTCAAACAATCCAAAGAGCTGGAGACCATGCATTTCCAGAACATAAAAAAAAATATACTCTGAACTCTAATTTTTTTTGAAATAGAGAAGAAGGTAAAAAATAATTCAGGAGACCTATGTCAAAAATGAGACTCCCAGGTCATTTCCCCAGACCAGTTTGCTTCAGCCTAAACCCTATCTGGAAACTCAGGTCTGAGCAGGTTTAAGGGATGAACAGACCCCATGACTGCCCGACAATTTGAGGTCCGAAATGCCTTTGGATTATCAAAGAAAAAGTAATTAGATTCTGCATCCTTTCATGGTTAAGTGTATTTTATTGTATTTCATTATATTCTTGTCTCTTGAAAATTAGTGATCAACACAAGGTATGTATGGTGATTCCAGATTAACATGAATATTCAATTAACCACAAGACCCCGCTCTTTGACCATTTTGAATAAACTGGAGTTTATTTGAATTTAGAAAACAGATAAATTAGGAGGTGATCATTTGCATTACAATAGGATTCTTCATTCTCAGGGAGGATTCCTTGTGGGATTCTTTTAACTAGAAAGCTCTCCAAGTACTTTGAAAAATATAATTTGATTTTTAAAAATTCTCTTCTCATGTAGTTGCTCGGGAACTTGCCTATTGTATGAAATGAGAGGCGTATCTATTTAATTTGGTAATGAGAGAGCTTCACTGTAAATATTTTGGCCTTAAAAAAATTCAGATGTAATAGCTGGAAATTCATACTCAGACATTAAACTTAAGTTCCATCGTACAACCATGTTCCCTTGCTCTGGGTCAGCCCGAATACAAATTCAATGACATCCGTTTACCTTCAACCACCTCTCACTCTGCCCGAGCCTGGACCAGAGGAGATGCTCTGAGGGGCAAATGAAATGCCTCGTAGGTGGACGGCTGCCGGGTGAAGGCTGTTTTCCCTTTAGTGCACCAAGGAAGGAGCAAAAGCAGAGGGCATGGGACTCATGGGGCTAATTCTGGAGCCTCCAGGATTACTCAAGCTGCTTTGATGGTTTATCGCAAAAGTTGCACGTGAATAGGAAAGGGCCTGGTCAGAATCCCACAAAACTGCTCTCTGTTACAGGCAGCTGGCTCTGGGTGTGCGCGCGTGTGTGTGTGTCCGCGTGCGCGCTTAGTCTTCTGGTGCGGGGCTGCTCTGGTGTTTACGTCACCTTGGTTGGTTACCTGGACGGCTGCTCTGGTGCTGAATACGACAGAGAACAGATTCTGAGTGGCGAGGAGGTTCTCCGATGGATGGGCCTGCAGAGGCGGCCCTGGGGCCGCAGGGAGGAAGTCTGTCCTGACCTCAGAAAATCGTGCTGGACGAAGCCGCTGGGTTGGTTACAAGCCTACCGCCCCTCTCTGTCCTCTCCTGGGTCCTGGGACGGCACCCTCAGCATCTCTCCCTGCTGGGGCCCAGTTTGCCCAGGAGGCTCAGCCTGAATGGAACTCAGAGATGAACTCCCTTCCTTCCTGCCACATCTCCCAGGCCGTAGTAACACGTCTAATGGCCAAGACGGTCCTGAGTCAGGAAAGAGGAGAAACTCCAGGTGAGGTTCATAAGGTTTTGAGAAATCCTGTGGGGAAGGAGCTCGATTGTCTGTCTCACATGTCGGGTGGATCTCCACAGAGGAGACACGCCACGCAGAATGCTGAGGGCTCTCCAGAGCATCTCCTGCATGGAGGACTTGGCAGAACATACTTTGGAAAAAGCTGAGTGTGTATCTCCAGGAGGTGCGGAAAGCAATCTGAGGAAACAGTCGTTCTGTGCTGGGAATGTTCCGTTCTCCTCACTCTTCTTGGGATATTTGTATATACGTTAGTTAGTGAAGCTTGTTAGCCAGAATGGATTTCTTAACTGGAGGAAGTTGAGACGTGGCAGAAAGACTTTTAGGGGTAGCAGAACCTTCTGAATTCCAGTTGTTTGGCCTCCATCCTCGGAGTTTCTGTGCAGCCTCTTCTTGCCCCACCTCCAGCTGCCTTAGCTCTCCACTCTCTTTCTTGTTGGCCTGTTGTCCAGGGGCTCAGGTCATCGTTAGGTGACCTCAGGGTCGCCACCTGGACAGGAGATTCACTTTTTTTTTTTAAAGGAATTCCTTTATTTTTATTATTTATTTATTTATTTATTTTTGGCTGTGTTGGGTCTTCGCCTCTGCGCGAGGGCTTTCTCTAGTTGCGGCAAGCGGGGGCCACTCTTCATCGCGGTGTGTGGGCCTCTCACTGTCGCGGCCTCTCTTGTTGCGGAGCACAGGCTCTAGACGCGCGGGCTCAGTAGTTGTGGCTCACAGGCCTAGTCGCTCCGCGGCACGTGGGATCTTCCCAGACCAGGGCTCGAACCCGTGTCCCCTGCATTGGCAGGCAGATTCTCAACCACTGCGCCACCAGGGAAGCCCGAGATTCACTTCTTGAAGGTGAAACACGAGAAGGCATTTACATTTCTCTTCCACTGAAATAGCAGGGAGGCCCCGTGTCAGATGTGGGTGCCTTTCTAGATGACCAGCTCTTGGAGGGAAGCAGGAAGTCCTCTGTGTTTCCTTTTCCTCCTCTGTTCCTGCAGGACCTCTCATCGCATGTCAGCTGGGGCTGTAGGATCGAGTGTGTGCTTCTAGAACTGCATCCCTAGAGGATTTCAGTAGAACGGGGTACAGATGCTCTGGTCTCCAAGAAGATGCTGTCAAGGCCTGTGTTCAGAAGCTCTTGGCATGTTAGGTCCGTGTTCTCACCCAGCTTCGGCCTGTGTCCTCACCACCCAGGGCTCAGCCTGGCAAGCAACCTAATATTACGTCCCTTTCTGTGACCCCAGCTGGGGTGGTTAGAAACCGTATTTAGATTCTAACAGAATGGAGCTGACTTCTGTCAGGATGGCACTCGGCTACTTCTAATCAGAATGTTCGCAGCAAAACCTTGTTCTGAACTTACAAAAATGAGCTCTGGGTACTTTCCACCCCTTCATAGAACGGGAGATTGTATTAGTCCTTTGCTCAGATCCTTAGGTCAAAGACTGAGACCCTTAAGTGGATGGCAATGTTAGCCTATTCACTGGTACTACAATCCACAAAAGAGTTAAGAAATCTGAATGTCCAGAGCAGGCTCATCCAGGAAAGCAACCGGAGGCACTTGTCTCCTCCTGTTGCCACATCTGTTGGACCCTGCGGTGGTTCTGAAATCGGACCTGCCCAGGAGCTTGGAATTGACGCCTGGGTCCCCACTTACACAGCCTCTAGCTGGGGGACACCTCCCACACTCAGGGCCCTTACAGGGGCCGAGGACACACCCAGCCTGGGGGCCACCACTTGTCCTTTGGTTTCCTGTGATGAGCTCCTGACTCTAGGAATAACCTGGAATTCATTCTATACTTTATAAAAAAAAATGGTTTGCGGGCTTTGTGCACTGGATGATGGAGACACATGTTCAGAGTAGCAGGAGCCCGGGTCCCTGAGGCAAGTGGGGTCACGTCCAGCACCTGTTAGGGGCACGTGAGATCCAAGCCTCTAGGACTCTTGTCATGTCAACTCGAGACAGGTTCTCTGACCGTGGCTTTCGAAAGATCTGGATTTCCTTTGGTCGATTCTGTCATTCTTCAGATGGGGCCATTTCTTCAAGGGGATGACAGAAGACCCCCTCAAAGCTCACTCTTTATTCGAGCAGTTGTTTCCTGAATTTTCGATAGGACGCCTCCCACCTCCTTTCCAAAGGGACTCGTGACCTTCCTCAGGGTGGGTCTGGAGGAAAAGCCTCTGGAGATTAAAGGGCACAGATCTGCACAAGATGCCGAGAGCAAAAGCAACAGAAAACCAGCAGCAGAGGGTCCTGCTTGCCAGCCCTCTCTGTACAGCGCTGCTCCCTGAAATTCCCTGCAGACCCCGGTGCTTGTCCTCCCCGAGTCCTGATGGTCTGCCTGCAGACAGGCTGCGAGCACACGAGTGTCCCCAGAATCAGGGCCCTCTGGCCATGGGGCCTGGCCTCGGCGTTCCTAGTTTTCTGTTGCTCTGGTTTCCACGAGACTGGGTGGAAGTGAGCCCAGGTTTCCTTTTTAAGCAACAGAAACGCTTTGTGATTCTTGTTGGCTGGGAGCAGGGACACGGTCCCCCGCCAACTCCTCTCTTGATGGGGGGAGCGTGTGGGAAGGATCGGGCAACGGCTTAGCGACCCAGGGCTCCCTCTCCATGTACAGCATCACACTGCCACACTTGGGGGCTTCCAGATAATCCGGGGATTTGACCGTAAGTAGGGGAGGGAGCCCACGTGAGCTCAAGGCGGGCACTGCTCCAAGTGCACATTTAGGCCCAGGAGGTGCAGCTGTCCCCTGAGGCCACTGAGGGGCCACTTTGTGGCTATCGCTGTGGCCCTGGCCAGCTTCTCTGGAAGAAATCGTCCCTCACTTCTTTCCCCCACTTCCCGTTGGCATCTGGGGGCTTCTTCCTGGGTGGTTATTGAAAGCCGCCCCCTAAGAATTTCTAGAACCTTCCTCCTCTCCACAGCCACAGGGCAGCAGCCACGGGACAGCTCTGTGCCTGGCCTCCTACCCGCTCTGCCCGCCCTGGGCAGGGCCTTGGAGCTCAGGTGCGGCACCTGCTCTCAGCACCTTTTCTTTCTCAGTCCCGTCTCATGGATGCGGACTTCTGGGCTGGGGTCAGCAAACTTCCCGCCTAAGCATGTACAAGACCTTGTGTCCTGGGGTGTTTCTCTGGAAACACCCAGGTGCACATCTGGAGACCTCGTGCACACACGTGCACATGTGTGCACACACAGCCACACCTGCACAAGTAGATGTGCACTGCACGTGTGCACACAAACGCACACTCACTCAGCCATGTGCACCCAAGCCAGTGCACCGGGCACACGTGCACACACACACACCATGCTCACACTCTTGTCTCAGCCTAGTGAGTCATGGGTTCTTCAGTGGCTGCAGCTGCTAGGTGTGAGGTGGGGAGAATGACTCTTCACGTGAGCGTACCTTCTGTAAATGTACCGGAGGCTTCTTTCTATTGCCATCACACCAACCTGAATTCCAGCTGCTGAAGGTAACACACAGGGAGGTGCTTCCAGGATGCAGTCCGAGCCCACATCCTGGTGCTTATTCTGAGCAAACAGTTTCAGGTCGCCCCCTGGATGAAACTGACATGCAACAGAGGAACGTAGGGGCCTCTCTCTAAAACACCAGCTGGAGTAGTTTCTTCCCTGCTTGGAGTTCCAGCAAAACAGGCTCTGTGTCCTTCCCAGCTGTTTCACGGGCAGATGTAGTAGTTGATTAAAGAAAATAAAACAGCCTGGTGTCTACATCCTGGAGAGGAGAGAGGGGAGTGGGGAGAGGCTGCAGCTCGACGTCTGGGCGGTGGCATCGCTGTGTCATCAAAGTCACTGTACAGGTCAGTGACTTTCTCCTCTTCCCCTCCTGAGCTTCCAACCACATCCAATTAGCACTGCCCCACATGACGCAGCCCCTCTTAATGAGAGTCACGCTCTAGCAGAATGTGTGCGACTTGAGCCTTTAGAAACAGGTGCCATCCTTGGAGCCCAGGTGGGGACACAAGTAGGACAGGCCCCTCCATGTGGCTCCAAGCAGGTGACCTCAGCTTCTCGGAACGAGATGTTTGTTGGCTTGTGATCAGTTAGGCCATTTCAGTGTCCGCCATCTTCCCCAGGGACCCGGACAGGAGGAGAGTGAGACCAGGTTCTTGCCTCCTGGAGTGGAGTTTTCTTCGGCTGCTGTGTCACCAGTTTGAGAAGCTTCCCTGGGTGACCAGGAGGGCTGGGCACTCTGCCTTCCTCTTCGTGTGTCTGTATATCGATCATACTAAAATATTCTGTTCACAGAAGTCACGTTTTAGGGATGCTCTGGAGGGAGAAGGGCATCCTCTGGGGAGTGGGTTTGGAGTGGAGGTTGGAAGACAATTCCAGGCGGTGTCTAATGCTGGCAAAGCAGAGTCACCCTGTGTGACCTCGGCCATGCTGTTCCCTGTGGGCTCCTCTTGCTGCTTTGTCATGAGTGGTTCAGGGGAAGGGGATGCTGAGACACCTTGAACACATCTAGACCCCTAAGGTTGATTTTTCTTTCAATGATGCATCTAGGTGTTATTTTCCCCATCTCCTTCCAAGCACAGGGGGAGGGATCCTTTCATGCTAGCGGCACAGGGAAGTCTTGTGGCTTCCACGATTTTGAGATTTGCTTCCTTTAGCCTCATAAAAACAGAGACATAATCTGTGAAACTTGTATTAGACTGAAAGCTTTGTTCTCCCGTCTGTAGGCAGAGGCCTGAGCCACCTTCAAGGAGCCTCGTGGAGTGGGGAGCCATTGGACCAGCTGCAGGTGGGCCCAGGAGGGAAGTACGGCACCTCCGGAGCCCCTTGTCTCTGCACACCCTTCTCGGCCAGCCCTTCCCAGCTCCCCTCTAGCCTGGCACCAGAGCCTGCTTCTCAGAACACAATTCTGAGCAAGTCAGTCCCAGGCGGAGGCCCTCAGGGGCTCCCGAAGCCTGTGTGTCAACCCCACACTCCTCAGCCTTGACTAGAAAACCCTTTAGAGTCAGGCTCCAACCGCAGTTCCTAACTCATCTCTGGGGGCTCCTCGCCCCCCCCCATGGTGGTGGGGTGAATGGTGGCCCCAGAAGCACGTGTCCACACCCTGACTCTGGAACCTGTGAATGTGACCTTATTTGGAGAAAAGGGTCTTTCCAGATGTGATTAAATTAAGGATCTTGAGATGAGATCACCTGCATTTAGAGTGGATTCCAAATCCCATCGCGGCTGTCCTGGTAAGAGAAACCCAAGGAGGAGGAGAGAGGCCGTGCGAAGATGGAGGAGGAGTCGGGTGATGGGACTGCAAGCCGCAGAACGCTGGAAGCCACCAGAACCCGGAAAGGCAAAGAACGATTCTCCACCACAGCCCCGGAGGGAGCCCCGCCGATACTTCGATGTCAGACTTCCCGCTTCCAGAACTGTGAGAGAATAATTTCTGCTGTCTTAAGCACCCCTGTTTGGGGTAATTTGTTATAGCACCCCCAGCTGCTCTTCCCCTTCTCGGTGCTTTTGCTCAAGCTTTTCTTCAGCTGAGGATGCCCACCCAACCGTTACTGACCCCCAGAGAAGTTCTTCTCATCCCTCACCACAGAGCTTCGCTGCTGCCTCTCCACCATCTGCTGGGCCTGTGTTCCCCTGGGGCAGGGTCTGCCTGCGATCTGTCTCTTTATCCCCGTAGATGGTAAGATGCCCAGTTGGGGTCAGGAGTGGGGCAGCACCTAAATAACACCACTATTTACTGAATTAGTCATAATGAACTAACCACTCGGGTTACAGGGCAGCAGAAGAGTGAAAAGGAAGGGAGGATTTTATTGATAACAAATCGCCTCTGTGTACCATCATCCTTCGGAGAAGCACTGATTTCAAATCTACCATTTAATTCAAAATCTGCTGACATGAACCACATTCCAGCTCCTGACTCAGGCACTGAGGAGTCAGAGATGAAAATAAGAGGTTCCTTTCCCTCTGGAAACTCATCGTCCAGGATCAGAGACTGACCTGTGAGCAAATATCACTGTCATTAACCATCCTCCAGACTATTCATCACCTTGCAAAGTGCTTTGTATGATTTAATCAGGGCCAGAGTTAGCAAATAAAAATACTGGATGCCCAGTTAAATTGAATTTCAAATAAACAACAATTTTTTAGTATAAGTCGGTCTCACACAATATTTGGGACCTACTCACCCTAAAAATCTCTCCTTGTGTATCTGAAAGTCTGTTTTTACCTGGGCACCCTGTATTTCCTGGCATCCCTGAATTTAGCCATCACAGCAGTTCTACGAAGTAGGTGGTAATGGGATCTTCAAGTTACAGATAAGAAAACAGAAGATGAAGAGGTTGTGCCATTTCATTTTTACATCAAATTAAGAGCCATTTAGTCCTTGAGGTGGTTATAACAGTCACACAAGCATGATCCCGATGCCTGAAGGGCAGCTGGGACTTTCTCAGAGGGCTCAGGATGGAATACCTTTGCCAGAATCTCTGGAAAACTGCCTTTTGGTAGAATTGGGGACGATTTTCTGCAGGTGAGCTGGCGGTGAAGAGGGAGAGCACAGGAGATAGAGTTAGACAGTTTGAAGGACAGACCATACCAGCTGGAGATGTGGAATCAAACTCAGAGGTGTCCTAAGGGTGTGCCATGAACAACCCTTGGATGTGTCCCTTGAAAAAGTGGGTCTCAGGACCTCATGGTCATGCCAGCCGGCCTTGGCGATCCTCAGTGACATCAGCTTTGCACTCAGTAACCCTTGAACTGTGCTGATACAGCACATTGGAAACTTTCTTCATCACCAAACCTTTCTATCCCTTCCACCACCTTATGGGATGCTGGTAGATTATAGAACACAGGTGGATAATCCTTGTTACCCAAGCTGGAGCATGGGGGAAGTGGCCATCTCAGGTGGAAAGAAATCCCCCCCCCATTTACACCTTGAGCTCCATTTATCACTGCAGGAATCCCCACATCCTGGCTACTCACATGCCTGTTCCCTTGGCCAGTCATCATCGGACGATTAGAAGCTAGCTCAGTGCCTGAAGAAAGCATGTTCTCAATCAACGCTGAATGGAAGCTGGCCGGCCCACCCATGTGACACCCGTTTCTTTTTCTGCTCCCTGTCTCTGCTGGGAAGGGCTTACAAGGTACCTTCCTGATCACGCCTCCCTCCTGAGCTGTCCTCCTCCCCACCCTGCTGCTGGTCTGGTCGGGCTGGATGCTCTGAGTGTCGTCAGGCCTCTGGGCACTGGCAGAGTGCCACCTCCCCTCCCGTGGCTGGGATGACGTTTGCCCGGGGCCATCGTTGCCGTCCCTAAGGGGGGGGTCGGGATGCAGACGTGCAAGGACTCGGGCAAAATGAGTTTCCTGAGGGCCGAGGAGGTCGAACCCAAGAACACTCGATCAATGTGTCTGATTTGAAATCTGAAAGGCTTTGTTGGGACCGGGGGTGTGAGGAGGACCAGACCAGGTGGGGACCAGGTGAGGGGATGGGGATTGATTGGCCTTGGAAGCAGGGTTAATTCCTGAAGCCGAGGCGCGTGACGGCTGTGTGGTCTCATAAATAAGCAGGCATCGGCCTCCGCTCCGGGTCCTGATGAGAGGACAGCCCTGGGAGGAATTGTGGGAGCTCGGCTTACCCACATGTGCGGGCAGCAGGGGTCTCCGTCCTCCTAAAGGAGAATCTGGTCCTTTTACAATCAGACTGATGTAGGCTTCATCTACCAGGAAGAAACCAAGAGGGAGAGTGGGACCAGCCTCCTCCCCCTCCTCATCCAATGAACCCAAGACCCATCACTCACCATCCAAGTAGTCGACTGGGTCCAGAGCCAGCGGGATGACCCCCCGAAAGGAATTCTCATGTTCCTCGCCCTTTCCCATTTGCAGCACAGTGGTAAGGACCAGTGCTTCTTCCACAACCATTTCCACCACACAAGCATTGCCAGATGCAGTCCTGTCTGCTGGTCCCACCCGGTGGCACCCCTAGAGGAGGCTCAGGCAGTGTCAGACTCCTTTCCAACAGCAGCAGCAGCGTGTGAGGGGCCTGGGACCTGCCGGGGTAGGCAGCGTGAAGGCCTGGGTTAGGGAGGTGTGGGAAAATGGCCCCAGTGTCCACGCCTGTCTCCCTACCCTGCCGGCATCACGGCCACTGGGCTGGCCGCTGCTTCTGGCAGCGCTTCGGGTATCCCGTGGCAGCTAGGAGCCAGGCCAGCCCAGTCAGGGCTGCATTCCTGGCCCAGGTCACACCCAAGTCTTTTTTCCTGGAGAAGAACCAACATTTCCAGCTTTTGAAGTGGATTTGCCTAATACATGTCTTATGCACTTGGAGGCTTTAAAACAGCTGATTGAGAGGGGACTCAGGTTGGAAAGACCCACAGAAACCTTTGGCCCAGAGATGCTGAATGACCTGCCCGACCACTTCCAGACAATTCAGTCCAGACATGATAGAGCAAAGTGGTCAGAGCAGGGCAGGGGCTGCACCTCCGTGTTCAAACTCTAGCTCTCCATCGACCAGGTGTTCGGATTCGGCAAATTACCAAAGCATTCCACAGCCAAGTCCTTTCCTCTGTACCATGGTCGGGGGAGGGGGAGTGTATACTAGCGTCTCTTTCTAGGGGTTTCTTTGAGATTCCATATGACAATTCTGGTCAGAGGCTGGGAGGGGTCCAGTGCATAGCTGGTGCTCTGCTGACATTTGCTGATTTTGAGATGTGATGGCATTGAGTCTGTGTTACCAGAGAAGCGGTTGATGGGCAAGGCATAATTATTTGTGATCTGCCTGGTAAAGGAGCTAGCACAAAAAATTTTTTAACCTGATGTCTTTAATTTTTAGTAGCAAGCACAGGACGGTGGCGACTGTTGCTTTCCTGCCCCGTCCCACGCTCAGACACGGCACACAGTTAGGACTTGGGGCCAGGTGGCGGGTTTCATTTCATCCATTCGCCAGCTGTGTGACCTTGGGCAAGTCACATACTGTCTGTGCTCTATCCTCACCTGTAAGATGAGGATTGGAATAATTACTTCCTCCTAGGTCGGTATGAGATTGACTAAACGAATGTGTCGGTCTTGGAATGTCCTGGGTACATGGTAAGTACTTAGACAGGGTTTTAAAAAAAACAGTTATCATCAGTGCTTGCTGGTGCTTGGGGGGTGGGGAGGGAGGGAGGGGGGGAGGGATGAGTAGGTGGGGCACAGGGGATTTTAGGGCAGTGCTGTATGACTCTGTAATGGCAGATGCACACTATCATGCATCTGTCCAAACCCACAGAATGCACCACACAGAGTGACTCTAATGTAAGCTATGGGCTCTAGTTAATAATAATGGACTAATATTGGTTCGTCATTGGTTCACTGGAAGTGGGGCAGGTGGGATGAGAGAGCATATGGGAACTCCTCACTTTCTGCTCAACTTTTCTGTGAGCCTAAAAGTGCTCTAAGAAACCAAGTCCGTTAATGAAAGATAATCAGTTATCCACGTATTAGGCTGTTGCATTGTTTGATCTGGGGGTGCTTCCCGCCTCACATGGTGGTCAGTCTCTTCATTTCCTCACCTTTCACTCTCATCCTTTTCCTTCTTTGGTTCCCAAGAGACACACACCATGGCCAGGCTGTCAGCTCTTTTGAGTCCCTCCACTGGCTGGCCCTTGATGGATATTGGATGGCCAAGGGGATGCAGCGCTTCTAAGCTGTGCTAGAAAAACTGGAGATGCTCCTGGACTCCTTCGGTCCTCTTCTGCCCCCTCCCTGCTGCTGCCTCTCTCCAGCCTGTGTCACCACACGGCAGCAGCGGCCAGCGCTCGGCAGCTCCTCTCCTGCGATGGGGAGGATTTCCTGCATGCTCGCTTATCTGCCCTCGGGCTGCCAGCTCCGCTCTGGTGCCAAGGGGTCTGCCTCCTTGCTCAGATCTGCTCCATGAGTCATCAGGCACTCTGCTCCGTGGGCCATATCAGGAAGAGCTAACTACAGCCAAGAGCAGACCGCAGAGTAAGGAAAACAGGGCTCTCCAAGGTGTCGCCTCTTTTACAGTGACTTTCACTTAGGCAGGTATTAACATCATGCTGCACTTTTTTCCCCCTTGCTTCTGTGATTCCTCTCCAGCAAAACTGCACAGCCCGTCAGTTCTCAATGAGAACTTTTTCTCGGTTATTTTGTTTTATATCTTTCCAATCTTTGCATGACATGTGCAATCATAGTTTCTCCAAGCCCAGGAATGCATGCCTGTGCCCCAAATAATGGAAAGTAAGGAACAGTAGGAATCTTTTTGCACCTACAAGTGTTTGAGTGAGTTTTGATGTCATCGTTGTGTCTGTTTTGTCCCTAAACATCATTTCCAGTGGTTGTGTGTGTGTGTGTGTGTGTGTGTATGTGTGTGGTCTGGCATTCTTTACCCAAGTTGGGGCTTTCTCCCTCAAAATCATCTTGTAACAGAACTCTTCCCGGAAGGTGCTAGAGCTGATGGAATGCCCGACTCTGATGTTGACCCAAGAAACTGAAAATCCCTCATGTGGGAAACAGGCAGGGGTGACCACCCCCTGATCAGCTCACCTCCTTTGGAGATGCTAGGGATTTTTCTTGATGGGCTTTAACAAACTGCACATTTTTGGGGTCAAATGATCAAAGTAATACCAAACAGAATTGCACGCTTTTGCCATAATTAAAGGGGAAACAAATTTAGAAACTACTCAGTGGCCTTCCAGGGCTGCATGTCCCCACCAGCTCAAGTTAAGTACTCGGAAATAGTGTGAAAATTGGATCCACGGCATGAGGATTCTCCAGCATTGATAATGCCAACATGACAAGTTGTCACTTTGCCGTATGTTCCTTAGCATGACTAAACCTTAATAGCCAGGTTATTCTGGTGACTCTAGAATAATCAGGGCAACAGAACAGGAATGAATGGCAGTTACTGTAATTACTCTAGAAAGAGGACCAAAGCAAACAGAAATTCTCTCTAATTTTATATATTCCCAATAGGTGCACATGCTACATCATTATCACTATAGAAACTACTTAGTAGTTAGCCAAAAAGCAGTGCTGTGTCACACGCTGGTGGGTCAGTGTGCACACAGCTCCCGAGGCAGCCCTCGCGACCCCAGGTGAGCTCGGAGGATGCCAGGCATTGATAGGAGGGGCTGTAGAACGACAGACGCCCCAAACTAAAGTTATCCTGCTCGATCTGTTTTTCATCGATTTTGATGCTTCGGATCTAGCTGCCACTTCTGGACGTTAGCAGACCTCAGCAGTATGTGCCGTGATTGCAGGAGTAATGGAGACTTTTACTGTTATTATTATTACTCTTACATTGGTTCTTAAAGAATCACCTGGAACTGGCTCAAATCCCCGTGAAAAAGCATTCGATAAGAGAAGAGTTACACCATTTTGCAGTGGGATGACAGTGACCATCACTAGCTTCCGGAGAAACAAGACACCAGGTAACGAAGGCTCGGCAAGTGTATCTTTCCTTTTCCTTTCCATTTTCTCCTAATCCTGTTGAGTCTTTGGCATCTAACAGCCCCAAAAACTTCACACGTGAGTGTTTCTGGGCCAGAAGCATCCCGGGAAATCAGGCACCAAACACACACGGGTGACCGTGCAGCTGGCTCGCTGCCAGGAGACGGGGTTCATTTCTCTGCTTTCTTTCACCATCACCTCAACTTCCAGCCAGCCCTGTTCTGACAGTTTTCCCATCGCAGGGCCGGTGGGACTTGAGAAAAAGTTAAAGTCCCCACTTTGAGTCCCCATGAACACGAACCAGAAGAGGAGGGCTTTCCAAGGAGGGAATTAGTGAAGTATCGTTTTACTTCGGGTCCAGAATCGAGAAAGGTAAACAACCCTTTGCTGTCGAAACCTGAAATCCCATCAAAGAGAATTCCCGGCCGGCAGAGAGCGGTCATCAAAAACACGGAAACGCGAACAATGGGCAGGGTGCAAAGTCAGAAATTTATAGACTTTGGCCTCTGCCGCTTACATATCCTGGAAGAAAAAAGAAAAAAAAGTGTTAAGAAAACAAATGCTGCTTGTGGATGTGAGGGCTCCAACACTGGCCGTCTGACAAATCGACCCTGGGCTTGACCTCCACAATATGTTTCCACAGGTAATTCCATAAGTCTCCGGCCAACTTTTAACGGCTTCCTGCTTGACAGCCCAGAAAAAGGAAGTGCCCAGCACTGGGGAGCGGGGCGCACCACACCGCCGACCATCAGCGTGCTGGAACCCGTGTAATTTATGCTCGGTTTCATCACCTCGTCCTGCACACATGATGAAATTTATTTCTGCTGATAACTGGGATTTTAGCCGCGTGGTGGTTTGAGTTGGCCTGGGATGTTGTGTTTCTGGTGTTGGAATGTGTGCTGGGCTGGACGGCGAAGCTGATGAATGACTGCTGCGGCAGATTCATAATCTAGGGTTTGGTGCAGCTGCAGAGGAAACTAATAGCTAGCAGGGACCATGGAGGTCCCCGAGCTAATACCTGTCTCCTCCGCCACAAATTGATGGCATTAAACAAAAAAGTTGACTCTTTTCACATCCTGCCAATCTAATTTTGGTGCCCCTGCAGCCATCCCGGTATCTCGTGGCACGGAGGGCACTAAATGTCGCCTGTGGGATGGC
>NC_083716.1:3625000-3630000 GCF_028564815.1 Eubalaena glacialis
AACAAGATGGGGGCAGCATTTCAAAGAGTGAGCCGGGAACCGTTTGCTTTGCTGTGTGCCTCTCTAAGTAGCTTGGCAGGCCTGGCTGGAGCATCCATAGTTGGCGGAAGGAGGAGAGTGGAGACAGGCAAGCTTTGAGAATGAGGCAGAGCTCCGCTGAGCGAGTTTTCCGTAGAGCAGCAGTAGGGAGCCACGGCAAGGCTGGCGGCAGGGTAGTGCTGCACTCAGCTTTGTGTTGGAGAGAGTCCCCCTCCGCCGCCATTGTCCTTGCCTCCTATCGTGCTGGGTCACTCCCCTGGGATCCCTAGCGGTGGGGCCCACACTGCAGACTGTCAGCTCTGCAGCTGTGACAACATCTGCACGGAGCATGCGGACGGCATTTGGCGCCGAGGAGGAACAGAGAGCAGGATTGAAATGAAACCAATAATGGGTTTTTTAAACATTTGTTTTATTGTCACTCTAAATGTGCGCCCTCCTTTAACCCGGCGGATGGAATTCTATTGTGTCCGAGTCCACTGACATTGGAGAATGGTTTTTGGTAAAGAACGTGTCAAGGAGAAGGAAAGGAAGTGTTCAAAGCTGCCCTTTCCTGGCCTGTGGAGCAGGTCGGGGGTCCGCTGGCCTGACCGCCCAGAGCAGTGCTTTTGGAGCTGTTGCCGGTAGGAGGGGCAAGAATTTGACTTTTAAACACAGAGCGCTGCAAGCAGGGAGATACCCTTGCATTGTGTTTTCTTAATCAAAACACGATGCCAAAAACCCTTTCTAGGGAAGGGAAACTTGGGCACCGGCACGATCTTACTTATAAATAGCTCAGACCTGCTCAGCCACCACCCACTCCTGCAGCCAGCGGGAGCTTTGAAGGATGCTGTCAACCCATCCAACTTACACCCTTCCCTAGTCATTGTAGGCAGAAACAATGCCATCTTCCCGAAAGGAAATCGGCAATAAAAACTCCTGCAGGATTTCCTATTCGGAGTTTTTCCCATTCCTACCCGAGACGGGCAGCCCTCCCGCCCACTGCCAAGCCCACCACCCCGTGACAGTTCATCCACGTTCACGGGTTCCAGGCACTTAAGTATCTGGCTTTTCCTGAGAGGGGCATGGAAACTGCTTTTACAGTTCAACAAAGCCCTTTTTTCTTTTTTCTCCCCCAAATTGCCTTTCTGTTTCACCTATCTTAGGAAGCTTCTGAAATAAATGTAGAAAACGTCAGAGGATAAAATGGCAAATGTTTTTCTAAAGTGCGCAGTTGGCTTGAGAATGCTTTGTGATCACGTTTTTTTAAATTAGTAGGTGGATATGTTTTTCTCTTTCTCCTTCTCTCTTTTTAAACAAATGTTATGCTTTACAGCAGCACGATCTTGCTGCTTCACAGTATCGATAAATGCAGGTACACCTGCACTATAAAATCCACTTTACATGAAGCAGGCCATTCCTGTTTTATAGCCCATTTTTCACCCATTGTTCTCAAGTCGTGTCATAGGTGTGTTGTAACGGGCTGGGGAGGTGGACGCCAGTTTAACAAAATGGTCTCATTTTGCCAACTTTAGTGCCAAAATCTGGATTGAAAAACGCAGAACTAATATCCCAGTAGACGCGCAATATGATGTCACTTCCCTGAAAATGGCCAAGATAAACATCTATTTCCAGATCACTTGCACTTACAACATGAATTCTACCTCTTTTTCAATCCCCAAATTACGGTTCCTGTTTTCTAACAATTTTAATGTTAACCTGGTTGACATTTGAACTTTCCTGACTTTTTCTCAGACTCGGAGATTTTATTACATTGCTGGTGGAGGAGGAAAAATTCCATTCCAAATATAATGATACTTTTGGAGCCTGAAAACCTGCAAACTTTTAAAAATGAGGCGAGGCAGATTGAATAGTCCTTCTGACGGAAGCGTATACACAGATGTGCCATTGAGAACCTCAGGCCTTACCCCAAGGGGCTCTGCAAAGTGATGCCTGTTGATTGGATGCTCCTTTGCCTTCAGGGAAGCTTCATCTTTTGTTTTTATTTCTCTTTAAATGGGTGAGTGGAGTTAGTTTGTATCAGTATGAATACATGTAATTACCGCAAGGAATTATCTTCTCAATGAGTCCAGTGTTTGTGGAGTGTCTATTACATCAGGCAAGGCTCTCTGGGGATATAAATATATAGGCCTGTTGCTCACAGACAAAATAAGTTGAGCATCTACTATATGCCGGGCCCCTTACGTACATTATCCTAATCCACACGAAACTCAGGCAGAGTCGAGGCTGTAGTCCCCATTCTACAGATAGGGAAACTGAGGATGAGCGATGATAAATCACACAGTTGTTGCTGGTACTGCTACTGCTACCAAAGGTTTCCCACTACATCTCATTCGCTGGGCACTTACCGCGCACCAGTGAGCTGAGTACTTCCTGTGATCGTGTAATGTCCCTTTGAGGGAGATGCTGTTACTTACCCATTTTACAGATGAGGTATGTGAGGATGGGCATGGTGAAGTTCCTCGGGAGCAAGGGCTGGCATTAAGATTCACAGCCAGACTCTGTAGCCTGGCCTGGGATACGCACCTCCATTGCCAGGCTGGGGAGTGACTGTTCTCCCGAGCACACTCCATGGACAGAGAACCCCGCACATGAAGATGCTCACGTGTATGTTTACTCCTGGAAACACGATGTGCAATGCAGAGCTGAGGCATGCAGGGGCAGCACCACGTATTAGAAGAGCTCAGGGAGATAGAAAGGGTGGGCAGGGGGGGTTCTTGAATGGGACCCGCAGCAGACACAGGAAAGGTGAGTTGCGGTTTGTCTGCTCTCCTGCATTTGCAGTTCCTTTTCCTGGTCTCATCGCCCCATCATCTTCTTGCCCTCTCTACTCTGGCTACACTGGTTCACTCACCTGAATATCTGTGTCAGCAGGTGGGCAATGAGCATGTGGTCTGACGAGTTGCTAAGTGTGCCTAACCTGTTGTGGATGGCGACCACCTTCTCCTGCTACTACCACCTACTACTACCACCTATTACTACTACTACCAGTACCACTACCTACTACTACCACTACTACCAGTACCTATTACTACTACTACCGCTACCACTACCTACTACTATTACTACTACTACTACCACCACTACCTATTACTACTACTACCAGTACCACTACCTACTACTACCACTACTACCAGTACCTATTACTACTACTGCTGCTACCACTACCTACTACTATTACTACTACTACCACCACTACCTACTACTACCACTACTACCAGTACCTATTACTACTACTACCGCTACCACTACCTACTACTATTACTACTACTACTACCACCACTACCTATTACTACTACTACCAGTACCACTACCTACTATTATCACTACTACCAGTACCTATTACTACTACTACCAGTACCACTATCTACTACTATCACTACTACCAGTACCTATTACTACTACTACCACTACCACTACCTACTACTATTACTACTACTACCACCACCACTACCTATTACTACTACTACCAGTACCACTACCTACTACTACCACTACTACCAGTACCTATTACTACTACTACCGCTACCACTACCTACTACTATTACTACTACTACTACCACCACTACCTATTACTACTACTACCAGTACCACTATCTACTACTATCACTACTACCAGTACCTATTACTACTACTACCACTACCTACTACTACTACTACTACCACCACCACTACCTATTACTACTACTACCAGTACCACTACCTACTACTATCACTACTATCACCACTACCTATTACTACTACTACTACTACCTACTACTATCACTACTATCACCACTACCTATTACTACTACTACTACTACTACTACTACTACTAATACCTATTACCTACTACTACCACCTGCTACCACTATCTACTACTACCACCGCCTATGGCTACTACTACTACACACACACGTTCTATATTCACACTTGCTTCTCTCCCTCCCTCCTTCTCTCTCTCCACACTCAGACACACACAAACACATACATATATAATACAAAATATGACATACATATAAATGATACACTTATAAAACACACACAATGTAAATAAAATATTGCTTTTATTTCACTTGTAAAAGTTGACTTTGAGCTCACCCTTCTCCTGCGCGCGCGGGTACCTGACGCCTCTACCTCATGTGACTTGCAGGCCCAGTGGGGCTGGAGTGTGGCTCTGGGCTGTAGCCTGTCTGATTAGAGTGTGCCATGTGGTTTTGTGGAAAGAGCTCTGGGCTTGGGGTCAAGGGGTCACCCACTCCACCTCTCGCTGTCCTTGGGCAAGTGGCTTAGGGTCTCGTTTGTCCCATCTTTCAAGCAGGATATGGACATATTTTTCTCCAGGAAGTAGTGTGAAGAGCCAGGTCTGGGTGGGCTGCGAGACGCAGTCCCATCTGCTGTGGAGCCGTGGCCGCGCCAGGCCTGTCTCGTGAGCCCAGGGGTCGGCTCGACACCTTGCCTTCTCCCCCAGCCACTCGTAAGATACCGAGCAGGAGAGGAATCTTATGTTTACGGAAAAGTCTGCCAGAATTTCCCCCAGGACGTGTGGTACTTTCCTTTCCCGTGTAGAAGGCAGGTTCTTCCTGCCGAGAGGAGGCACGTGGCCTGACCTTGCGCCAGTCTTCCACGCCCCCGGCTGCTCCCCTCAGCTGGAACCGGGCCCCCTGCCCCCAGGCTCTGCCCAGCCCACTTGGGATTGAGGGCAGCGCTGTAGCCTGTTCTCAAGGCTCAGTCTCACTGGCGACCATGAGCTCTTGGAGTATAACGGTGCCTCGTTTGTCTTTGTTTCTCCCTTTGTGTATGGGAAACACAAATGAAATTAAACAAATATCTATGAACATTTTGACCAAGTGGAGAGAGGTCAGAATTTTGACTCCCAAGCCCTAGGGTGAATGCCATCTTCTCCTAACCTGTGATCTTGGGAAAGTCCTTTCCTGTCCTTGCCCTTGTTCTCCCCGTGAACCAAGGAGGTTGTCAAGGTGACC